>NC_044554.1:136168120-136246553 GCF_007565055.1 Rhinopithecus roxellana | reverse complement strand
GAAATCTGCAAAGTGATATTTGGTTCGCCTATAGGGCGCCAGGGCATTGAATAAAGGATAAATCCTCACATAAAACCAGAGAGAAGCTTCCTGAGAGATTTGCTTTGATGGTGACTTCATCACCAAGTGTTCCCAACATTCCTCATGAACAGTTTGCTAAACTATGTCTTGGACTTTAGCAAAAGTTGATTATTTGGGAGATCCATGAGGGCTATGTTGAAAAAGGAAACTATCCTACATAATAACATGGAAGATGCTTTTGAGAAACTGCATTGCCACTGTGTGAATGCAGACTCAACAGATTTTTTCAAACTGTTCACACGTTTCTGACATTCAGTTTGAATTTATAGCTGCAAAGCAACGGTTCTGTGACGACCATCTCGCAATGGAAGTAGACCTACCCGCGCACGGACCTTACAGAGGAATCTAGATGGACAAATCTTTCTTAGTAACTCTTGTGATGTAGTGAATTCATCTCACAGGTTACACATTAGTTTCGTGTGAGACAGTCCATTAACACTGTCTTTGAGGAACCTGAGAAGGGCCTTACTTTGGATCGCATGAGACCTACGCAGATAAAGGAAATTATCGTTTTCACAACGGTGAAAAGGAAGATTCTGAGAAATTCTTTCTGATCTAGTGATTCATCTCACAGAGTATAGTAACTAGGAACTCAGAGCATTGCTCAACCCAACTCTTTGTGGGCGAAGCTTGCAACGTGCTATTTGGGAGCCCATAGGGCCCATTGTTGAAAAAGGAAAATCCCACGATAATAACTACAGAGAAGCTTTCTGAGGAGAGATTGCCTTCTGATGTGTGACTTACATCTACACAGAGTTCCACTCTACCCTTCTTGAACAGATCGCTACGACTCTTGTCATAATTATTTGCAACGTGGAATCTGGGAGGCTCATTCGAGGCTGGCTAGCTGAGAAAAGGAATACTATCCTCATAATAAACTGAGAGAAGCTCTCTGGAAATCGCATTGCCCATCCGGTGACACGCAACTCTACAGAGTTACACTTTCTCTTCAGTATCAGTTTGTCAACACAGTTTTCGGAAATTGCAATGGGATTACTTCTAGAGCAATAGCTTACCGTGAGAACGTCAGACTGAAAAAAATTTAGAGAACAGAAGAAAGAGGCTTTCTAGAAAATTCTGGTATGTGGGAATTCATTCTCACGAGTTACATGAGTTACAGAACTTTCGTTGGAGCAGTCCATATGACACTGCTTGAGGAACTCTAGGAAGTGCGTTATTTGGATTGCATTGAGGCACTAAGACTGGGCTTAAAGGAAATATCAAGTTCAAAACGTGATAACGAAGCTTTCGTAGAACTTTCTTTCTCGCACTCCGGAGTTCATCTCACAGATATAACACCTTAGGGTACTCAGGAAGCAGTTGCACAACACTCTTTATCGTGGAATCTGCAATGGATTTGGGAGCCCATAGGGCCCCAAGGGTGACAAAGGAAGGAAATTACCTCACGATAATACTGGAGGAAGTTTCTGAGAGTATTGCTTCCTCGGATGTGTTGACTTTCACCCAGAGTTCCCCACTCCTTTCTGGAATAGTTGCAAGCCAATGTGGCGTGATTCTGCAAAGGATATTGGGAGCCATGGGGTGCATGGTTTGAAAAAGGAAATATTCCTCCGAAGAATAACTAATGAGAGAAGCTTTCTGAAGATTGTTTCTGATGTGTGGATTCAGTCACCAGTCGTTCACCACGCTCCCTTCTTGGAACGTTTATAATGCTTACTTGTGTATTGGATCTGCAAGTGATATTTGGGAGCTGATTGAGGGCTATGCTGAAAAAGGAAATATCCTCAGACTCAAATGAGAGTAGCATTCTGAGAAACGCACTTGCCAGTTGAACTGCAATCCAACAGATGTTACACGTTCTCTTCAGTATCAGTTTTTGTCACAACGGTTATTTGGAAATCTGCATTATGATACTGTGCGTAGTGCCAATAAAGCTTACGTGTGACAAAGCGAAAATCCATAGAACGAAAAGAAGAAAGAAGCTTCTTAGAAATTTCTGGTGATGTTGAATTCATCTCACAGATTATCACTTATTTTGTGAGCAGTCCATTAACATCTGTCTTTGGGCGGAAACTGAGAAGGGCTCTTTGGATCGCAATTGAGGCCTACGCTGCTTAAAGGTATTTCATCAGTTCAAAAGTGTGAAGACGCTTGATGAGAAACTTCTTTTGATCTGTGAATTCATTCTGACAGACGTTAAACGTAGTTACTCAGGAAGCAATTGCTAAATCTTTTCGGGATAAGGAACTGCAACAAGTGATATGTTGGGAGCCAATAGGGGCGGCAGTGTGAATGAAAAAGGAAATCCCCACTATAACTACTGAGGAGAAGCTTTCTGAGCGATTGCTTTATGATGTGTGACTTCATCACCCACGAGTTCCCACCATCTCTTGTCTGGAACAGTTTTGCGTAACCAGTGTTCTCCGTGGATTCGCAAAGTGACTTTGGGAGCTTCATTTTTGGAGCCGGTGTATGGTTGAAAAAGGAAATTCCCTCACATAATTAACTAGAAGAGAAGCCTCATGAGAAACGCATATTGCCATTTTGTGTGAATGATGGAACCCCCCCCCTCACAGATTTACACGTTTTTCTCTCAGTTAGCGATAGTTGTAACACAGTTTTCTGAAAACTCTTGCATGAGGGATATTCTAGAGCAATGAGCTTACCGTGACCAAAGAAACTATCCAAGAAAAATAGAAAAAGCCTTTTTAGAAAACTCTTGGTGATGTGTGAATGTCACTCCATGAGTACACTTTTGTTCGCTAGCAGTCCAATTAACACTGTCTTCGAGGAACCTCGAGAATGGCTTTCTTTGGATGTCATGAGCCTACGTGATAAAGGAAATTTTCAGTTCAAAACTGAAAGAAGTCTTTATGAGCGAAACTTTCTTTTCTGCTACTGTGAGATTCATCTCACAGATATAACCAGACTTCAAAGGCAGGAAGCAGTTTGGTAACCATCTTTTCGTGGACTGCAAAAGTGAATTGTGGAGCCCATAGGGGCCCATGGTGAAAAAGGAAATATCCTCAGATAATGAACTAGAGAGAAGGCTTTCTGAGAGATTGCTATGTTGTGTGACTTCATCACACAGAGTTCCACCCTTCTTTCTTGGAACAGGTTGCTAACCACTGTGGCTGTGGATTCTGCAAAAGAGTATATTTAGGATACCACATGTGCCGATGGTGAATGTGATGAACGGAAAATACCTCACATAATAAATAGAGAGAAGCTTTCTGAGAGACTGGCTTTCTGATGATGTTACTTCATCACACATTGATTACACCATTCCCATCTTGGAACCGTTTGCTAACAGTGTTGTCGTGGATCTGCCAAAGTGGATATTTGGGAGGAGCTCATTGAGGGCTATAGTGAAAGGAAAATACCTCAGATTCAAAATTGGAAAAAAAGCCTTCTGAGAAAACTGCATTGCCATGTGTGAATTGCAACTCACAGAGTTAGAGATTTCCTCTACAGTGATCAGTTTGCTAACCCAGGTTTGGAAAAGTGCAATTAGATAATTCTAGCGCAATGGGCTACGATGACAAAGAAATATCATCAGATGAAAATAGAAGAAGCTTTTAGAACACTTCTTTCTGATGTGTGAATTCATCTCACAGAGTTCCATTTTGTTTCGTGAAGAGTCCATTTACACTGTCTTGAGGAACCGAGAAGGGGTCTTTGGATCGTATTGAGGCCTGCGCTTGATATAGGAAATGTTTATCACTTCAAACCGTGAAAGAATCTTTCTGAGAAACTTCTTTCTGATCTGATGAAGTATCTCACAGAGTTACAAATTAGACATCAGGAATCAGTGTGATAACACTATTTGTGGAATCTGCAAAGTGATATTTGGGAAGCCCATAGGGGCAAATGGTGTGAAAAAGGGAAATATCCTCACCTAATAATTACAGACACTTTCTGAGAGATTGCTTTTGTGTGTGACTTCTTCATACAAAATTCCACACTTCCCTTCTTGGAACAGTTGCTAGCATGTTGTGGATTCTTGCAAAGTGATATTGCGGAACCCATAGGGGCCCATGTGGAAAAAAGAAAATAACTACATAGTACTAGAGAGAAACTTTCTGAGAGATTGCTTATGATGCTGTGCCTTCATCAAAACATAACGTTCCACCTCGCTCTGATGTAGTTTCTTTTGCTGTGCAGAAAACTCTTTAGTTTAATTAGATCCCATTGTCAATTTGGCTTTTGCTGCCTTGCTTTGGTGTTTTAGAAATGAAGTCTGCCCATGCCTATGTCCTGATTAATACTACCTTAGATTTTCTTCTAGGGGTTTTATGGTATTTAGGTCTAACTTTAAGTCTCTAATCCATCTTGAATTAACTGTATAAGGAGTAAGGAAAGGATCCAGTTCAGCTTTCTACTTATGGCTAGCCAATTTTCCCAGCACATTATTAAATAGGGAACCGTTCCATTTCTTGTTCTCTCGGTTTGTCAAGATCAGATGGCTGTAGATGTTGGTATTATTTCTGAGGATCTGTTCTGTTCCATGGTCTATAGCTCTGTTTTGGTCCAGTACCATGCTTTTGGTTACGTAACCCTTGTAGTAATTTGAAACAGGTAGTAGTGACGCCTCAGCTTGTTTTGCCTTAGGATTGTCTTGGCAATGCGGGCTCTTTTTTGGTTATATGAACTGTTTAAAGCAGTTTTTTCCAATTCTGTGAAAGAAACTCATTGGTGCGTTGATGGGGATGGCATTGAATCTATAAATAACCTTGGTGCAGTATATGGCCATTTTCACGAATTGATATCTTCATATCATGAGCATGGCTGTTCTTCATTTTTGTGGTCTCTTGATTTACTGAGCAGTTGTTTGTAGTTCTCCTTGAAGAGGTTTTACATCCATTTAAGTTAGATTCTGGGTATTTTATTCCTTTGAGCAATTGTGGAATGGAAGTTCATTCTTGATTGGCTCTCTGCTTGTCTGTTACTGGTGGTGTAAGAATGCTGTTTGTTTTTGACCATTAATTTTTGTATCCTTAGAACTTTGCTGAAGTTGCTTATCGTCTTAGGGAGATTTTGTGAGACGATGGGGTTTTCTAAATATCAATCATGTCATCTGAAACAGGGACAATTGACTTCTTCTTTTCCTAACTGAATAACCTTGATTTCTTTCTCTTGCCTGATTGCCACTAGCCAGACTTCCAACTCTCTGTTGAATGGATGGTGAGAGAGGGCTCCTGTCTTGTAACCAGTTTTCAAAGGGAATTTTTCCAGTTTTGCCCATTCAGTATATTACTGTGGGTTTGTGTAAATAGCTCTTATTATTTTGAGGTACGTTCATCAATACCGAATTTATTGAGCGTTTTTAGCATGAAGAGCTGTTGAATTTGCACAAAGCTCTTTCTGCATCTATTGAGATAATTGTGGTTCTGGACTTTGGTTCGTTTATATGCTGGATTATGTTTATTGATTTGCGAATGTGAACCAGGCTTACCCAGGAATGAAGCCCACTTGATCATGGTGTGAATAGCTTTGGATTGCTGCTGAATCGGTTTGCCAGTTTTTACTGAAGGATTTTGGCATCTATGTTCATCAGGGATATTGGTCTAAAATTCTCTTTTTTGTTGTGTCTCTTGCAGCTTGTGTATCAGGATGATGTTGGCCTCATAAATGAGTTAGGGAGATTCCCTCGTTTTCTATGATTGGATAGTTTCAGAAGGAATGGTACCAGCTCCTCCGTTGAACTCTGGTCGAGATTCAGCTGTGAATCCATCTGGTCATGGACTTTTTTTGGTGGGTAGGCTATAATTGCCCAATTCAGAGCCTGCTATTGGTTCTTCAGGGATTCACTTCTTCCTGGTTTCGTCTGGGAGAGTGTAAGTGTCCAGGAAATGGATATCCATTTCTTCTAGATTTTCTAGTTTGATTGCGTAGAGGTGTTTATAGTATTCTCTGATGGTAGTTTGTATTCTTGTGGGGTGAGGTGGTGATATCCCCTTTATCATTTTTTATTCATCTTTTGATCTCTCTCTTTTCTTCTTTATTAGTCTTGGTAGCGGTCTGTCATTTTGTTGATCTTTCAAAAACCAAATCTGGATTCATTGATTTTTTGAGCGGTTTTTGTGTCTCTATCTCCTTCCTTTGCTCTGATCTGAGTTTTCTTGCCTCTGCTAGCTTTGTTGAATGTGTTTGCTCTTGCTCTCTTGTCTTTAATGTGTGGTAGGAGTGTCAATTTTAGATCTTTCCAGCTTTCTTGTGGGCATTTAGTGCCTATAAATTTCCTCTACACACTGCTTAAAGTGTCCCAGAGATTCTGGTATGTTGTATCTTTGTTCTAAGGGTTCAAAGAACATTTATTTTGCCTTCATGTTTGTATGCACCCAGTAGTCATTAGGAGCAGATTGTTCAGTTCCTGTGTAGTTGAGGTTTTGATTGGTTTCTTAGGTCCTGAGTTTAGTTTGATTGCACTGTTGTCTGACAGACAGTTTGTTATAATTTGTTCTTGTACATTGTCTGAGGAGTGCTTTACTCCAATTATGTGGTCAATTTTGGAATAAGTGACGATTGGGGCTGTTGAGAAGAATGTATATTCTGTGATTTGGGGTGGGAGAGTTCTATAGATGTCATTTAGGTCCGCTTGGTGCAGAGATGAGTTCAAATTCCTGGATATCCCTTGTTAAATTTCGTCTCGTTGATCTCTAAGTTGACGAGTGGAGTGTGAAGTCTCCCATTATTATGTATGGGAGATTAACTCTCTGTGTAAGTCCTAAGGACTTGCTTTATGAATTGGGTGCTCCTGTATATGGGTGCATATATTAGGAGAGTTAGCCTTTTCTGTTAATTATCCCTTTACATTATGTAAGGCCTTCTTTGTATCATTTTGATCTTTGATAGTTTAAAGTCTGTTTATCAGAGACTGGGATTGCAACCATGACTTTTTTTGTTCTCCATTTGCTTGGTAGATTCCTCATCCCTTATTTTGAAGCTATGTATGTCTCTGCATGGAGATGGGTCCCTGAATACAGCAGACTGATGGGTTTGACACTGATCCAGTTTGCCAGTCTGTGTCTTAATTGGAGCATTTTGTCCATTTACATTTAAGGTTATATAGTGTTATGTTTGAACTGATCCTGGCCATTATGATATTAAATGGTTTTTGCTCGTTAGGTGAGCAGTTTCTTCTAGCCTGACAGGTCTTACATTGTTGGCCTATTTTGGCAATGGCTGGTAAGGTGTGTTCTTTCCATGTTTAGGGCTTCCTTCAGGGTCTCTTGTATGAAAAGGCAGGTTCGTGGTGAAAGACAAAATATCTAAAGCATTTGTATAATAGTCTGTAAGGGAGTTATTTGATTTTCCCGGGTCACTGATGAAACTTAGTTTGGCGTGATAGGAAATTATCGGGTGTTGAAAAATCCTTTAATCTTATAGGAACGTGTGTATATTGAGCCCCACTCTATTCTGGCCTTGTTAGAGTTATCTGGACGCAAGGAGAATTTGCTGATTATAGATCTATGGGGATGGCTTCCACTTATGTGGGTATAACCAGACCTTTCGTCTATGCGTGGAGCTGCCCTAAGCATTTTACGTTTGATTATAACTTCGGTCTGTCAACTTGTGAGCAGATTAGCGTGTCTGGTGTGGAGTTTCTCCGGGTTGCTCGAGGCAGTCTAATATTGTGGCATATCTCTGTATTTCCTGATTTGGAATGATTTGGGCCTGTCCGACTAGAGGTAGCGGGAAAATGTCTCCTGGATTGATATCCTGGAGTGAGTTGTGTTGGCCGACCTTGGTTCGCCATTTTCCGCGGAACTCAACGACTGGTTCAGGCATAGCACCCGAATACGGAAACCTAGATAATGGTCTGTTTTCCATAATCCATATACTAATAGTGCGTAGATGCTTGTTGCATTTTGGTTTACTTCTGTGTTTTATTTTGGTTTCTACTGTCTCGGGGAACGCTGGCTCATTTCGATCATTTGATTAACTCAATGCGGATAATCTTATCTTTTCTGGCAATTCGTGTGATCAAGTCGATTGATGAAGTCTTGTGCATTGGTGTCAACGTTTTCCCGCGTGGTCAGGTTGTTCATCTGGCTCTGTCTTTCCTTTATGACACTTGCTCTGCATTAATTATCTAGCTTGTCACATTCTTCACCACCTCTTGTCGGATTCAAGAGTTTGTAGCTATCTTTGCACTGGGTACAGTAAGAAAAAAAAATCGTCCTTGGGGACCGTCTTTAGCTCTGGAGAAATTTTGATGGCGAGCTGAAAAGCCTTTCTACTCAAAAAAATCATCTCGGTCAAAACTGCATTACTCGACCAGCTTCAGGAAATCCGTGTGGGCTGGCGGGATGGGCGCATGCGCTCCTGGCAGGTGGAGAAATCGCGACGTAGTATTTGTAAAATTGTCTAGCATTAATCGGTTACTGCCGCGGGGGTGCGGTTTTCCCTTAATTATTCCTATGGTGTGGTTTAGAATCGTCTCTATTCTTTGATGATGTGACGTACTGATGGGGTTTTGGTATAGGTTGTCCTTCCTCTTTGATAGGTGTTCCTTGACCCAGTTGGACCCATCAGCTGTAGTGGTGTTAGTTGGAGTTGCTATGAAGTCCAAATCCAGAGCCCTGTTTGCTGGGTTATCAGCACAAGTGTGCAGAAGAAGAGTGAGAAATGCTGAACAGCGAGGTACCGGTCTGATTCTTACACTGTTAGGTAACTTCACTCTTAGGTGTGTTAACTCCACCCGTGTAGGTGGGGGGTTGGGTGTCAGACGGAGGTGCCCATAGTGGGGAAGGCTCCAGGGGAGGCTACTCAGGAGCAGGACGGCGAACTGCAGGTGTCATTGAACAAGTGCAAGGATAAGGTTGCATGGGTACGTCATGAAATGCTACGCAGGAGGGGAGGGGGGGGAGCAAATCCTGATGAATGGGGGAGATCCAGCTGCATCTCTTGGAAAGCTGATCAGAGACAGAGGTCGTTTCAGAGGTCTCTGCGTTTCAGGCCTTTGTTTAGCTTTGCCCCCTATGTTGGGTTTTTTTAGAAAGCGCTGAGTCCTGGCCCCCAGATGAAGGAGGGGTCATAGAGACAGGCAGGTTCCATGAGCGCTGTGAGCTCGCACGGCAGTCGTTCGAGTTCGGGGCACAGCGGCTGGTTGATTAACGATACTTAAGCCTGCAGCAATGGCGGGGCCGCCAGTCCCCAAAAAGTGCGATATCGCTGCTCCTCGCGGTTAGAGTCCCTGGCAGACTTGCTGTGTTAAGCAATGAGGGGGTCTCCGTGGTCTTGGGACCCGGTACCCGGCCAGAGTGAGGATATATTACTGTCTGGTTTGCCCGTTTCTTGAGCACGATAGTGGAGGTGGTAAGTTTCACCCCGAGTGTATCCAGGTGATTGTGTGTCTCAGTTCCCTAGCTAGGAAAAGGGATACCCTTACCACCTGGCCTTCCCAAGTGAGGGCGATGCCGTTGCCCTGAGTGTCAGCACTTCGCTGTAAAAAGCAGGCTGCAGCAAACTGAACCGAGCACCAATTGTTACGCGCTATCCGATAGCCCTAGCGTGAGATGCCAAGACCGTACAAGGAAGGGCTAAGGTTGAGGAGTAGGAACGTGTCTTGCGGGGATATGGTTAGAGGAGAGAGTTGGAAGGAAATTAGAGACTTGGAGCTGGTTCCTATTCGGCAATCGTAGAAAGAAGCTTTCTATCTTAAAAACTTCTTGGTGATGTAGTGTAATGGTCATTTTCACAGAAAGTTACACTAGCACTAAAACGTCTTGGTGAGGTGATGTGAGGTATGCATCCACAAAGAGTGTACACTGATGTTTTGGTGGATACAAGTCCATTAAAACACGTGGCATTGAGGAACGGCTGGGAAAAAGGGCTTCTTTGGATCTTTATTGAGGCCACGGCTGATTGCCAACAATGGTTGTCGTGGATTATCTGCAAAGTATATTGGGCAGCCAAGGGGTTCCATGGTGAAAAAAGGAAAATTCTAGACCCTTAATAAGTCAGGAAGAAGAGCTTTGCGGTGGGATGTGCGAAAAGTGTCATGACACACCAGAAGCGATGTAACCGCACCATTCCTTTTTGGCCCAGTTGCACAGTGAGTTGACGTGAGATTGCTGCAAAGGAGTGATCTTTGTGATGAGCCGGCATAGAAGGGACAGCGCAGTGGTGAAAAGGAAACCCAGCATATCCTCCTTACATAACCTAAGCGAAGACCTGCGGGTGCGGAGACATGGTCTGAGCTGGCGTTCGGGGATGTGTGCCTATATCACACAGATGTGGTGCCAGGGTCCTTGCCTTCTTGGAACAGTTTCTAAACGCACGATGTTGTCGTGGATGTCGTGCAAAGTGTGATATTGTGGGAGCTCTTTGATGGGTCTATGGTGAAAAAGTAAATGATCCTCAAGATCAAAACTGGAAAGAGCTTCTGAGAAAACTGTATGCCATGTGTGAGCAACTCTCAACAGGAGATAACGTTTAGCCTTCAGGTGGTAAGGTTTGCCTAACGACAGTTTTACTGGAATCTGGCAATTGGATACTCTAAGCGACAATGAAGCTTAGGTGACGGAAAAGAAATAATCTCTCACATGAAAACTAGAGAAGAAGGGCGTTTAAGTAGGAAGAAGTTTACATATGGTGATGAGAGGGAGTTCATCACAGAGTGAGTATTATGTGAGTGCGTGGAGGCAGACCCATTAAACAGTTCTGACTTGTAGGAACCTGAGACAGGCGTGGTGCTTTGTGATCGTTATTGAGGGGCCTACGCTGATAGAGCAGACGCAAAATATAATCGAGGTTCAAAACGTGGAAGGAAGCTTTGTGAGAATCATAATCTTCTGCATACGGGATGAAGATTCATCCACAGAGTTACAACCTTGAGATCTCAGGAGAGCAGTGTTTTGCATACACAATCTTTTCGTAGAACACAAAGTGATATTTGGGAGCCGATGGGGCCCGATGGGTGGAAAAGGAAATATCCTCACATAAGTAACTAGAGAGAACCTTTCATGAGAGATTAGCTTTTTGTGGGTGACTGGTATCACGAAGAGTTCCACCCTAGCGTTTTGAACAGTTTGTAACACTGGTTTCGTGGATTCTGCCAAAGTGATATTTGGGAGCCCATAGGGCACATGGTTTGGAAAAAGGGGACATATCCTCAGATCAACCCTGGGAATGAAGTCTTCTGAGAAACTGCTGATATGTGTGATGCAAATCACAGACTTTCACGTGGATCTGCTTCAAGTGAATCAGTTTGCTGACACAGTTTTTCTGGGAAATCGGAATTTATGATAACTTCTTACCGAAATGAAGCTTACGGTGAGAGAGAAGGAATATCCTCAGATAAAACGACGACAGAAGCTTCTTAGAAACTTCCTGGTGTTTGGGCTTCATCTCACAGAATTACAATAAGTTTCATGTGAGCATCCCCATATCAGTGTCTTGAGGAATTCTGAGAAGGGATTGTTTGGATTGAATTGGGGCCTACGCTGATAAAGGAAATATCATCAGTTCAAAAACATTGAAAGAATATTGCCTGGGAAACTACTTTCTGGATCCGTGAATTCATCTCACCGAGTTACAACTTAGATATCAGGAAAGCAGTTTGCTAACCACTCTTTTCAGGAAATCTACAAAGTGATATTGGGAAAACTACGGACCCAGGGAGAAAGGTAATAGCCTTCACATAATAACTAGAGGCAACCTCTTGTCTGAGAGATTGTTGCTATCTGATGATGTGATTCAATCACACAGGAGTCCACCTTCCCTTCTTGGAAAAACCAGTTGTTGACTAACACTGTTGGGTGGATTCGGCAAATGATATTGGGACTCATTGAGGGCTATGAGTTGAAAAAGGAAACATCCTCAGATTAAAACTGGAAAGATAGCTTCTCAGAAATCAACTTCATTGCCATGTGTGGAAGGAACGCACAGAGTTACAGTCTCTCGCTTCAGTAGTAAGTTCAGTTTTGGATAACAATTTTTCTGGAAATCTGCATGGTAGATACATCTTAAGCAAGACTTACAGTGACAAAGGAAATATCCTAAGATGAAAACTAGAAAGAAGCTTTCTAGGACTTCTTGTGAGTGTGAATTCATCTCACAGAGTTCACTTAGTGTCAGCGAGGAGTCCATTAACACTGTACTTAAGGAACCTGAGAAGGGCTTCTCTTTTAATCGTATTTAGGCTGGCCGCTGATAAGAAAATATCATCAGTTCAAAAACTTAAAAAACGCTTTCCTGAGAATCTTCTTTCTGTATCTGTGAATCATTCTCACAGAGTTACAACTTAGACCTGAGGAAAGCAGTTTGCTAACAACTTTTCGTGGAATCTGATAAGTGAATTTGGGGAGCACATACGGACCATGGTGAAAAGGAAAAGATGCAGCACACATTAACTAGAGGGAACTTTCTCGGAGAGAATTGCTTTGGGATGTGTTGGAACATTTCATACACAGAGGTCACATTCCCGTTCTTGGATGAATTTGCTAACACTGTTGAGCGTGGATTCTGCAAGTGATATTTGGCAGCCATAGGGGCCCATGGTGAAAAAAGAGGAAATATCCAACAAAAAACTAGAGGGGAAGCCTTTCTGAGAGATTGCTTTCTGATGTGGACTTCATCACACAAGAGTTCCACACTTCCTTATGTGGATGATTGGCTACAACGGTTGCGTGATTCTGCAAATAGTGAATTTGGCCAGCCCCGCCATAGGGGTCCATGGTGCAAAAAAGGGACATATCCTAACTTAATAAGTAGAGGGAAGCTTTCTGATGTGTGGACTTCATCACACAGATTCCACCCCTTCCGTTCTTGGAACAGATTGCTAACACTATTGTCATGGATTCTGCAAAGTGATATTTGGGAGCCCATGGGACCCTGAAGAAAAAGGAAATATCACTCCACTTAATAACTAGAGAGAAAGATTCTGAGACAATCCTAGCTCTGATGTGTGCCTATATACACACAGATTTCATCCTGCCGTTCTTGGAACGTTTGCTAAACACTGTTGTCCGTGGATTCTGCAAAGTGATATTTGGGAGCTCATTGAGGGCTCTGAGTGGAAAAAGTACAAAGACCTCAGATTCAAAAACTGGAAAGAAGCCTGTCTAGAAGAAACTGCATTGCATGTGAATGCAACTCAAGAGATTACACGATTTCTCTTCAGTGGTCAGTGTTTGCTAACACAGTTTTCTGGAATCTGCAATTGATTACTGCTTAGCGGCGGAAAGCTATGGTGACCAAAAGAAATATCCTCGATAAAACTTAGAATCAAGGCTTCCTGGGGAAGTTCTCAGGATTGTGGGAACTCATCGCCATGAGTTAGACTATGTTTCGTGTGAGCAGCCATTAACACTGTCTCTGGAGGAACCTCAGACGGGTTTCTTTGGATCGTATTGAGGCCTAAGCTGATAAGGAAATATCATCAGTTCAAAAGCGAGAAGAGAGCTTTGTAGAATCTTCGTTTATCGATACATGAATTCATCTCACAGAGTAACAAACTAGACCTCAGGAAGCAGTTTGCTTAACACGGCTTTTCGTTGGGAACCCAAAGTGCTATTCGGAGCACATAGGGGCCCTTGGTGAAGAGGAAATATCACTCACCATTAATAGTAGAGGAAGCTTCTGAGAAATTGCTTTCTGTGTGTGACTTACATCACACAGAAGATTCCACCGCTGTCTCGAAGAGTTTGCTAACACTGTTGTCGTGATATCTGCAAATTGATATTTTGGAGCCCATAGAGCCTTGTGAAAAGGAAATTCTTCAATAATAACTACGAGAGAAAGCTTTCTGAGAAATTTCCTTACTGATGTTGTGTCTTCATCCACACAACTTGCAACCTGCCCTTCCGTGGAACAGTTGCGACACGTTTTCGTGATTCTGCAAAGTGATATTTGGGAGCAATAGTGGCCCATGGTGCCAATAGGAAGATCTAATCCTCCAACCTAGTAACAAGAGAGAAGTTTCTGAAGATTGCTTTTCTGATGTGTCCT
The DNA here is from genome assembly GCF_007565055.1 of Rhinopithecus roxellana. Taxonomy (NCBI): domain Eukaryota; kingdom Metazoa; phylum Chordata; class Mammalia; order Primates; family Cercopithecidae; genus Rhinopithecus; species Rhinopithecus roxellana. The sequence continues at coordinate 136,232,555 of NC_044554.1, read as the reverse complement.
TCGAACACAGAGTTCACCCGTCCCTTCTGGAACAGTTTTGCTATAAACACTGTTCGTCTGGATTCTCCGCAAAGTGATATTTGGGAGCTCATTTAGGACTATGATGAAAAAAAGGAAATATCCTCAGATCACAACTGGAAAGAAACCTTCTGAGAAACTGCATTGCCATGTGTGAAGCAACTCACAGAGTTACCACGTTTCCTTCAGAAGTCAGTTTGCTAACATATTTTTCTGGAAAGCTGCAATAGATACTTCATAGGAAATGAAGTTATGGTGATAAAGGAAAATATCCTCAGGGAAAACTACAAAGAAGCTTTCCTAGGAACTTCTTGGTTCATGATGTGAATTCAATCTCACAGAGTTGACACTTATGTTTCGGTGAAGGAGTCCAGTTAACCACGTCTGTCTTTGAGGAACCTGAGACAGAGAAAAGGTTTTGTTTTGACTTTGAGGCCTCGCTGATTAAAGGAAATATCATCAGTTCAAAACATATAATCGCTTTATGAGAACTGTCGTTTCTGATCTCTGTCAATTCATCTACAAAGAGGTTAAACCTGGACCTGAGTAAGAGTTGCTAACACTCCTTTCGTGGAATTGAAAGTTGATTTTGGGACGCCCATAGGAATCCATGTGAAAAAGGTAATATGCACAAATAATCACTAGAGGGAAGGCTTTCTGAGAGTTGCTTTCTGACTGTGTGAACGTCTCATCACATGAGTTCCATTCCCGTCCTAGGAACAGTTGTGCTAACCACTGTTGTCGTGGATTCTGCAAAGCATGATATTTTTTGAGCCCATAATGGCCCAATGGTGAAAAGAGAAATCCCAACTAATAAGTAGAGAGAAGGCTTTCCGATTAGTGTGTGACTTCATCACACAGAGTTCCACCATTCCCTTTTGGAAAGATTGCTAACACTGTGTCGTGGATGCTGCAAAGTGTATTTGGGAGGCCATAGGGACCGCACGGTGAATAGAAAATATCCTCACTTAATAACTAGAAGAGAAGCATTACTAAAGACATTGCTTTTCGGATGTGTGACTCATCAAAACAGAGTTCCACGATTTCCCTTCCTCAGAACAGTTTGGCTAACAACTGTTGGCGTGGATTCTGCAAAGTGTATTTGGGAGTCATAGAGGGCTATGGTGAAAAAGGAAAATCCTCAGATCAAACTGGAAAGAAGCCTGTCTGAGAAAAAAAACTGACATTTGCATGTGTGAATGCAACTCCCAGAGTTAGGACGTTTCTCTTCAGTGATCAGTTTGCTAAACACGTTTCTGGAATCGGCAATGGGATATTTTTTAGCACAATGAAGTCTACGGTGACAAAGGAAATATCCTCAGAGACACCCTGAAGGAAGCCCTAAACATGAAACAGTAACAAACCTATACCCAACCCATTGCCAAAAAACATGCCACAATTGTAAAGAAACTGTCGAGGCTAGGAAGAAACTGCATCAAACTAACGAGCAAATAACCGTTAATATCATAATGGCATGATCAAAGTTCACGCCATAGCAATATTAACCTAAAGTAAATGGACTAAATGCTCCAATTTAAAAAGTACCACAGACTTGGCAAACTGGATCAAGTGTCAAACCCATAAGTCTGCCTGTTGCAGGAGACCAATCTCACATGCAGAGACCAATACATAGGCTCAAAATAAAGGGATGGTGGAAGATTCCTACCAGCAAAATGGAGAACAAAAAAAAGCAAAGGGGTTGCAATCCTAGTCTTCGGTAAAACAGACTTTTTAAAACCATTCAAAGATCAAAAGAGACAAAGAAGGCCCGACATAATGGTAAAGGGATCAATTCAAACAGGAAGGGCGAACTCCCTATTAATATATGACCACCCCCATACAGGAGCACCCCCAAATTCATAAAGCACGCCTTAGAGAACTTACAAGAGAGTTAGACTTCCCATACAATAATAATGGGAGACTTCAACACTGCCACTGTCAACATAGACAGTCAACGAGACAAAAGTTAACAAGGATATACACGGAATGTGAATCATTCTGCACCAAGCGGACCTAATAGACATCTATAGAACTCTCCAACACCCCAAATCAACAGAATATACATTCTCTCAGTCACCACATCGGCACTGTATCCAAAATTGACCAATAAATTGGAAGGTAAAGCACTCCCGCAAATGTACAGAACGAAATTATAATCAAACTGTCTCACAGCACCAAGTGCAATCAAAACTAGAACTCAGGACACAATCACACAATCAAAACCACTCAACTACATGGAAAACTGAAACAATCTGCTCCTAAATGGACATACGGGGTGCATTGACGAAATGAAGGCAAGAAATTAAACATGTTCTTTGAAACCAATGTGATAACAAAGATCAACATACCAGAATCTCTGGGACACATTAAAAGCAGTGTGTAGAGGGAATTTATAGCACTAAAGCCCACAAGAGAAAGCATGGGGAAGATCTAAAAAGTGACACTCTAACATCACAATATTAAAAGAATAGAGAGGCAGGGGAGCAAACACATTAAAAGCTAGCGAAAGCAAGAAATAATACAGATCAGAGCAGAAAGCGAAGAGATGATAGAGACAACAAAACCCTCCAAAAACATTAATGAATCCAGAGTGAGTTGGGTGTTTGAAAAGATCAACAAAAATGTGACAGACCGCTACCAAGACTAATAAGAAGAAAAGAGAGAAGAGAGAGAGCTTCTCTTAGTTATTATGTGAGGATATTTCCTTTTTCACCGTAGCCCTCAATGAGCTCCCAAATATCACTTTGCTTAATCCACGAGAACACTGTTAGCAAACTGTTCCAAGAAGAGAAGGGTGCAACTCTGGGTGATGAAGTCACACATCAGAAAGCAATCTCTCAGAAAGCTTCTCTCTAGTTGTTATGTGAGGATATTTCGTTTTTCACCATGGGCCCTATGGCTCCCAAAATATCACTTTGCAGTTTCCACGAAAAGAGAGTGTTAGCAAATTGCTTCCTGAGACTCACTTATAAGTCTGTGAGATGAACTCACAGATCAGAAGAAGTTTCTCAGAAAAGCTTCTTTCACTTTTTGAATGATGAAATTTCCTTTATCAGCGTAGGCCTCAATGCGATCCAAAGAAGCCCTTCTCAGGTTCCTCAAAGACAGTGTTAATGGACTGCTCCACGAAACATAAGTGTAACTCTGTGAGATGAGATTCACACTCACCAAGAAGTTTCTAGAAAGCTTCTTTCTACTTTTCTTCTGAGGAGTTTGCTTTGTCACAGTAAGCTTCATGCGCTATGAAGTATATAATGGCAGATTCCAGAAAACTGTGTGAACAACTGATCACTGAAGAGAAGCGTGTAACTCTGTGAACTTGCATTCACACATGGCAATGCAGTTTCTCAGAGAGCTTCTCTCTATTATATGTAGGAATTTCCTTTTTCACCATAGCCCTCAATGAGCTCCCAATATCACTTTGCTTAATGCACGAGAACACAGTAGTAAACTGTTCCAAGAAGGGAAGGTGGAACACTGGGTGATGAAGTCACACATCAGAAAGCAATCTCTCAGAAAGCTTCTCTCTAGTTATTTTGTGAGATATTTCCTTTTTCACCATAGCCCCTCAATGAGCTCCCAAATATCACTGGCAGAATTCACTGCACAAGAGTCTTATGCATCTGTTCCAAGAAGGGAGATGTGGAAACTCTGGGGTGTGATTTAAGTAGTCACACATCAGAAAGCAAACTCTCAGAAACCTTCCCTCTAGTTATTATGTGAGGATATTTCCTTTTTCACCATGGGCCCCTATGGGCTCCCAAATATCACTTTGCAGATTCCACGTAAAGAGGGTTAGCAAATTGCTTCCTGAGACCTAAGTTATAAGTCTGTGAGATGAACTCACAGAATCAGAAAGAAGTTTCTCAGAAAGCTTCTTTCACGTTTTGACTGATGAAATTTCCTTTACCAGCGTAGGCCTCAATGCGATCCAAGAAGCCCTCTCAGGTTCCTCAAAGACAGTGTTAATGGACTGCTCCACGAAACATAAGTGTAACTCTGTGAGATGAATTCACACATTACCAAGAAGTTGCTAAGAAAGCTTCTTTCTACTTTTTCTGTCTGGAATGTTTGCTTTGTCACAGTAAGCTTCATTGCTCTATGAAGTATCTAATGGCACATTTCCCGAAAAACTGTGTGAACAAACTGATCACTGAAGAGAAACGTGTAACTCTGAGAGTTGCATTCACCATGCAATGCATTTCTCAGAGAGCTCTCTCTCTAGTTATTATGTGAGGATATTTCCTTTTTCAGCACAGCCCTTAATGAGCTCCCAAATATCACTTTGCAAGAATTCATGACAAGAGTCTTAGGAATCTGTTCCAAGAAGGGAGAGGTGGAACTCTGTATGATTAAGTCACACATCAGAAAGCAATCTCTCAGAAGCTTCTCTCTAGTTATTATGTGAGGATATTTCCTTTTTCACCATGGGCCCCTATGGGCTCCCAAATATCACTTTGCAGTTTCCACCAAAAGAGTGTTAGCAAATTGCTTCCTGAGACCTAAGTTATAACTCTGTGAGATGAACTCACAGATCAGAAAGAAGTTTCTCAGAAACCTTCTTTCACGTTTTGAACTGATGAAAATTCCTTTATCAGCGTAGGTCTCAGTGCGATCCAAAGAAGCCCTTCTCAGGTTCCTCAAAGACAGTGTTAATGGACTGTTCCACGAAACGTAAGTGTAACTCTGTGAGATGAACTCACACATTACTAAGAAATTTCTAAGAAAGCTTCTTTCTACTTTTCTTCTGAGGATGTTTGCTTTGTCACAGTAAGCTTCATTGCGCTATGAAATATCTAAAGGCAGATTTCCAGAAAACTGTGTGAACAAACTGATCTCTGAAGAGAAACGTGTAACTCTGTGAGCTGCATTCACACATGGCAATGCAGTTTCTCAGAGAGCTTCTCTCTGGTTATTATGTGAGGATATTTCCTTTTTCAACATAGCCCTCATTGAGCTCCCAATTATCACTTTGCTTAATCCACGAGAACACTGTTAGCAAACTGTTGCAAGAAGAGAAGGGTGCAACTCTGGGTGATGAAGTCACACATCAGAAAGCAATCTCTCAGAAAGCTTCTCTCTAGTTGTTATGTGAGGATATTTCCTTTTTCACCATGGGCCCCTAAGTGCTACCAAATATCACTTTGCAGTTTCCACGAAAAGAGTGTTAGCAAATTCCTTCCTGAGGCCTAAGTTATAAGTCTGTGAGATGAACTCACAGATCAGAAAGAAGTTTCTCAGAAAGCTTCTTTCACGTTTTGAACTGTTGAAATTTCCCTTATCAGCGTTGACCTCAATGCGATCCAAAGAAGCCCTTCTCAGGTTCCTCAAAGACAGTGTTAATGGACTGCTCCACGAAACATAAGTGTAACTCTGTGAGATGAATTCACACATCACCAAGAAGTTTCTAAGAAAGCTTCTTTCTACATTTCTTCTGAGGATGTTTGCTTTGTCACTGTAAGCTTCATTGCGCTATGAAGTATCTAATGGCAGATTTCCAGAACACTGTGTGAACAAACTGATCACTGAAGAGAAACGTGTAACTCTGTGAGTTGCATTCACACATGGCAATGCAGTTTCTCAGAGAGCCTCTCTCTAGTTATTATGTGAGGATAATTCCTTTTTCAGCATAGCCCACAATGATCTCCCAAGTATCACTTTGCTTAATCCACGAGATCACTGTTAGCAAACTGTTCCAAGAAGGGAAGGGTGGAATTCTGGGTGATGAAGTCACACATCAGAAAGCAATCTCTCAGAAAGCTTCTCTCTAGTTGTTATGTGAGGATATTTCCTTTTTCACCATGGGCCCCTAAGTGCTACCAAATATCACTTTGCAGTTTCCACGAAAAGAGTGTTAGCAAATTCCTTCCTGAGGCCTAAGTTATAAGTCTGTGAGATGAACTCACAGATCAGAAAGAAGTTTCTCAGAAAGCTTCTTTCACGTTTTGAACTGATGAAATTTCCTTTATCAGCGTGGGCCTCAATGCGATCCAAAGAAGCCCTTCTCAGGTTCCTCAAAGACAGTGTTAATGGACTGCTCCACGTAACATAAGTGTAACTCTGTGAGATGAATTCACACATTACCAAGAAGTTTCTATGAAAGCTTCTTTCTACTTTTCTTCTGAGAATGTTTGCTTTGTCACAGTAAGCTTCATTGCTCTATGAAGTATCTAATGGCACATTTCCAGAAAACTGTGTGAACAAACTGATCACTGAAGAGAAACGTGTAACTCTGTGAGTTGCATTCACCCATGGCAATGCAGTTTCTCAGAGAGCTTCTCTCTAGTTATTATGTGAGGATATTTCCTTTTTCACCACAGCCCTTAATGAGCTCCCAAATATCACTTTGCAGAATTCACGACAAGAGTCTTAGGAATCTGCTCCAAGAAGGGAGAGGTGGAACTCTGTATGATTAAGTCACACATCAGAAAGCAATCTCTCAGAAAGCTTCTCTCTAGTTATTATGTGAGGATATTTCCTTTTTCACCATGGGCCCCTATGGGCTCCCAAATATCACTTTGCAGTTTCCACCAAAAGACTGTTCGCAAATTGCTTCCTGAGGCCTAACTTATAACTCTGTGAGATGAACTCACAGATGAGAAAGAAGTTTCTCAGAAAGCTTCTTTCACGTTTTGAACTGATGAAATTTCCTTTATCAGCGTGGGCCTCAATGCGATCCAAAGAAGCCCTTCTCAAGTTCCTCAAAGACAGTGTTAATGGACTGCTCCACGTAACATAAGTGTAACTCTGTGAGATGAATTCACACATTACCAAGAAGTTTCAAAGAATGCTTCTTTCTACTTTTCTTCTGAGAATGTTTGCTTTGTCACAGTAAGCTTCATTGCTCTATGAAGTATCTAATGGCACATTTCCCGAAAACTGTGTGAACAAACTGATCACAGAAGAGAAACGTGTAACTCTGTGAGTTGCATTCACCCATGGCAATGCAGTTTCTCAGAGAGCTTCTCTCTAGTTATTATGTGACGATATTTCCTTTTTCACCACAGCCCTTAATGAGCTCCCAAATATCACTTTGCAGAATTCACGACAAGAGTCTTAGGAATCTGTTCCAAGAAGGGAGAGGTGGAACTCTGTATGATTAAGTCACACATCAGAAAGCAATCTCTCAGAAAGCTTCTCTCTAGTTATTATGTGAGGATATTTCCTTTTTCACCATGGGCCCCTATGGGCTCCCAAATATCACTTTGCAGTTTCCACCAAAAGAGTGTTAGCAAATTGCTTCCTGAGACCTAAGTTATAACTCTGTGAGATGAACTCACAGATCAGAAAGAAGTTTCTCAGAAAGCTTCTTTCACGTTTTGAACTGATGAAAATTCCTTTATCAGCGTAGGCCTCAATGCGATCCAAAGAAGCCCTTCTCAGGTTCCTCAAAGACAGTGTTAATGGACTGTTCCACGAAACATAAGTGTAACTCTGTGAGATGAACTCACACATTACTAAGAAGTTTCTAAGAAAGCTTCTTTCTAGTTTTCTTCTGAGGATGTTTGCTTTGTCAAAGGAAGCTTCATTGTGCTATGAAATATCTAAAGGCAGATTTCCAGAAAACTGTGTGAACAAACTGATCTCTGAAGAGAAACGTGTAACTCTGTGAGCTGCATTCACACATGGCAATGCAGTTTCTCAGAGAGCTTCTCTCTGGTTATTATGTGAGGATATTTCCTTTTTCACCATAGCCCTCATTGAGCTCCCAATTATCACTTTGCTTAATCCACGAGAACACTGTTAGCAAACTGTTGCAAGAAGAGAAGGGTGCAACTCTGTGTGATGAAGTCACACAACAAAAAGCAATCTCTCAGCAAGCTTCTCTCTAGTTGTTATGTGAGGATATTTCCTTTTTCACCATGGGCCCCTAAGTGCTACCAAATATCACTTTGCAGTTTCCACGAAAAGAGTGTTAGCAAATTGCTTCCTGAGGCCTAAGTTATAAGTCTGTGAGATGAACTCACAGATCATAAAGAAGTTTCTCAGAAAGTTTCTTTCACGTTTTGAACTGTTGAAATTTCCCTTATCAGCGTAGGCCTCAATGCGATCCAAAGAAGCCCTTCTCAGGTTCCTCAAAGACAGTGTTAATGGACTGCTCCACGAAACATAAGTGTAACTCTGTGAGATGAATTCACACATCACCAAGAAGTTCCTAAGAAAGCTTCTTTCTACATTTCTTCTGAGGATGTTTGCTTTGTCACTGTAAGCTTCATTGCGCTATGAAGTATCTAATGGCAGATTTCCAGAACACTGTGTGAACAAACTGATCACTGAAGAGAAACGTGTAACTCTGTGAGTTGCATTCACACATGGCAATGCAGTTTCTCAGAGAGCCTCTCTCTAGTTATTATGTGAGGATAATTCCTTTTTCAGCATAGCCCACAATGATCTCCCAAGTATCACTTTGCTTAATCCACGAGATCACTGTTAGCAAAATGTTCCAAGAAGGGAAGGGTGGAATTCTGGGTGATGAAGTCACACATCAGAAAGCAATCTCTCAGAAAGCTTCTCTCTAGTTATTATGTGAGGTTATTTCCTCTTTCACCATGGGCCCCTATGGGCTCCCAAATATCACCTTGCAGTTTCCACCAAAAGAGTGTTCGCAAATTGCTTCCTGAGGCCTAAGTTATAACTCTGTGAGATGAACTCACAGATCAGAAAGAAGTTTCTCAGAAAGCTTCTTTCACGTTTTGAACTGATGAAATTTCCTTTATCAGCGTGGGCCTCAATGCGATCCAAAGAAGCCCTTCTCAGGTTCCTCAAAGACAGTGTTAATGGACTGCTCCACGAACATAAGTGTAACTCTGTGAGATGAATTCACACATTACCAAGAAGTTTCTAAGAAAGCTTCTTTCTACTTTTCTTCTGAGGATGTTTGCTTTGTCACAGTAAGCTTCATTGCTCTATGAAGTATCTAATGGCAGATTTCCCGAAAACTGTGTGAACAAACTGATCACATGAAGAGAAACGTGTAACTCTGTGAGTTGCATTCACACATGGCAATGCAGTTTCTCAGAGAGCTTCTCTCTAGTTATTATGTGAGGATATTTCCTTTTTCACCATAGCCCTCAAAGAGCTCCCAAATATCACTTTGCAGAATTCACGACAAGAGTCTTAGCAATCTGTTCCAAGAAGGGAGAGGTGGAACTCTGTGTGATGAAGTCACACATCAGAAAGCAATCTCTCAGAAAGCTTCTCTCTAGTTATTATGTGAGGATATTTCCTTTTTCACCATGGGCCCCTATGGGCTCCCAAATATCACTTTGCAGTTTCCACCAAAAGAGTGTTCGCAAATTGCTTCCTGAGGCCTAAGTTATAACTCTGTGAGATGAACTCACAGATGAGAAAGAAGTTTCTCAGAAAGCTTCTTTCACGTTTTGAACTGATGAAATTTCCTTTATCAGCGTAGGGCCTCAATGCGATCCAAAGAAGCCCTTCTCAGGTTCCTCAAAGACAGTGTTAATGGACTGCTCCACGTAACATAAGTGTAACTCTGTGAGATGAATTCACACATTACCAAGAAGTTTCTAAGAAAGCTTCTTTCTACTTTTCTTCTGAGGATGTTTGCTTTGTCACAGTAAGCTTCATTGCGCTATGAAGTATCTAATGGCACGATTTCCAGAAAACTGTGTGAACAAACTGATCACTGAAGAGAAACGTGTAAACTCTGTGAGTTGCATTCACACATGGCAATGCAGTTTCTCAGAGAGCTTCTCTCTAGTTATTATGTGAGGATATTTCCTTTTTCACCATAGCCCTCAATGAGCTCCCAAATATCACTTTGCTTAATCCACGAGAACACTGTTTAGCAAACTGTTCCAAGAAGGGAAGGGTGGAACTCTGGGTGATGAAGTCACACATCAGAAGCAATCTCTCAGAAAGCTTCTTCTCTAGTTATTATGTGAGGATATTTCCTTTTTCACCATGGGCCCCTATGGGCTCCCAAATATCACTTTGCAGTTTCCACGAAAAGAGTGTTAGCAAATTGCCTCCTGAGGCCTAAGTTATATGTCTGTGAGATGAACTCACAGATCAGAAAGCAGTTTCTCAGAAAGTTTCTTTCACGTTTGAACTGATGAAATTTCCTTTATCAGCGTAGGCCTCAATGCGATCCAAAGAAGCCCTTCTCAGGTTCCTCAAAGACAGTGTTAATGGACTGCTCCACGAAACATAAGTGTATCTCTGTGAGATGAATTCACACATCACCAAGAAGTTTCTAAGAAAGCTTCTTTCTACTTTCTTCTGAGGATGTTTGCTTTGTCACAGTAAGCTTCATTGTGCTATGAAGTATCTAATGGCAGATTTCCAGAAAAATGTGTAAACAAACTGATCACTGAAGAGAAACGTGTAACTCTGTGAGTTGCATTCAGACATGGCAATGCAGTTTCTCAGAGACCTTCTCTCTAGTTATTATGTGAGGATATTTCCTTTTTCACCATAGCCCTCAATGAGCTCCCAAATATCACTTATGCTTAATCCACGAGAACACTGTTTGCAAACTGTTGCAAGAAGGGAAGGGTGCAACTCTGGGTGATGAAGTCACACATCAGAAAGCAATCTCTCAGAAAGCTTCTCACTAGTTGTTATGTGCGGATATTTCCTTTTTCACCATGGGCCCCTATGGGCTCCCAAATATCACTTTGCAGTTTCCACGAAAAGAGTGTTAGCAAATTGCTTCCTGAGGCCTAAGTTATAAGTCTGTGAGATGAACTCACAGATCAGAAAGAAGTTTCTCAGAAAGCTTCTTTCACGTTTTGAACTGATGAAATTTCCTTTAACAGCGTAGGCCTCAATGTGATCCAAAGAAGCCCTTCTCAGGTTCCTCAAAGACAGTGTTAATGGACTGCTCCACGAAACATAAGTGTAACTCTGTGAGGATGAATTCACACATCACCAAGAAGTTTCTAAGAAAGATTCTTTCTACTTTTCTTCTGAGGATGTTTGCTTTGTCACAGTAAGCTTCATTGTGCTATGAAGTATCTAATGGCAGATTTCCAGAAAAATGTGTAAACAAACTGATCACTGAAGAGAAACGTGTAACTCTGTGAGTTGCATTCACACATGGCAATGCAGTTTCTCAGAGAGCTTCTCTCTAGTTATTATGTGAGGATATTTCCTTTTTCACCATTGCCCTCAATGAGCTCCCAAATATCACTTTGCTTAATCCACGAGAACACTGTTAGCAAACTGTTGCAAGAAGGGAAGGGTGCAACTCTGGATGATGAAGTCACACATCAGAAAGCAATCTCTCAGAAAGCTTCTCACTAGTTGTTATGTGCGGATATTTCCTTTTTCACCATGGGCCCCTATGGGCTACCAAATATCACTTTGCAGTTTCCACGAAAAGAGTGTTAGCAAATTGCTTCCTGAGGCCTAAGTTATAAGTCTGTGAGATGAACTCAAAGATCAGAGAGAAGTTTCTCAGAAAGATTCTTTCACGTTTTGAACTGATGTAATTTCCTTAATCAGCGTAGGCCTCAATGCGATCCAAAGAAGCCCTTCGCAGGTTCCTCAAAGACAGTGTTAATGGACTGCTCAACGAAACATAAGTGTATCTCTGTGAGATGAATTCACACATCACCAAGAAGTTTCTAAGAAAGCTTCTTTCTACTTTTCTTCTGAGGATGTTTGCTTTGTCACAGTAAGCTTCATTGTGCTATGAAGTATCTAATGGCAGATTTCCAGAAAACTGTGTGAACAAACTGATCACTGAAGAGAAACGTGTAACTCTGTGAGTTGCATTCACACATGGCAATGCAGTTTCTCAGAGAGCTTCTCTCTAGTTATTATGTGAGGATATTTCCTTTTTCACCATAGCCCTCAATGAGCTCCCAAATATCACTTTGCTTAATCCACGAGAACACTGTTAGCAAACTGTTGCAAGAAGGGAAGGGTGCAACTCTGGATGATGAAGTCACACATCAGAAAGCAATCTCTCAGAAAGCTTCTCACTAGTTGTTATGTGCGGATATTTCCTTTTTCACCATGGGCCCCTATGGGCTACCAAATATCACTTTGCAGTTTCCACGAAAAGAGTGTTAGCAAATTGCTTCCTGAGGCCTAAGTTATAAGTCTGTGAGATGAACTCACAGATCAGAAAGAAGTTTCTCAGAAAGCTTCTTTCACGTTTTGAACTGATGAAATTTCCTTTAACAGCGTAGGCCTCAATGTGATCCAAAGAAGCCCTTCTCAGGTTCCTCAAAGACAGTGTTAATGGACTGCTCCACGAAACATAAGTGTAACTCTGTGAGATGAATTCACACATTAACAAGAAGTTCCTACGAAAGCTTCTTTCTACTTTTCTTCTGAGGATGTTTGCTTTGTCACAGTAAGCTTCATTGCGCTATGAAGTATCTAATCTCAGATTTCCAGAAAACTGTGTAAACAAACTGATCACTGAAGAGAAACGTGTAACTCTGTGAGTTGCATTCACACATGGCAATGCAGTTTCTCAGAGACCTTCTCTCTAGTTATTATGTGAGGATATTTCCTTTTTCACCATAGCCCTCAATGAGCTCCCAAATATCACTTTGCTTAATGCAGGAGAACACTTTTAGCAAACTGTTCCAAGAAGGGAAGGGTGGAACTCTGGGTGATGAAGTCACACATCAGAAAGCAATCTCTCAGAAAGATTCTCTCTAGTTGTTATGGGAGGATATTTCCTTTTTCACCATGGGCCCCTATGGGCTCCCAAATATCACTTTGCAGTTTCCACGAAAAGAGTGTTAGCAAATTGCTTCCTGAGGCCTAAGTTATAAGTCTGTGAGATGAACTAACAGATTAGAAAGAAGTTTCTCAGAAAGCTTCTTTCACGTTTTGAACTGATGAAATTTCCTTTATCAGCGTAGGCCTCAATGCGATCCAAAGAAGCCCTTCTCAGGTTCCTCAAAGACAGTGTTAATGGACTGCTCCACGAAACATAAGTGTAACTCTGTGAGATGAATTCACACATCACCAAGAAGTTTCTAAGAAAGCGTCTTTCTACTTTTCTTCTGAGGATGTTTGCTTTGTCACAGTAAGCTTCATTGCACTATGAAGTATCTAATGGCAGATTTCCAGAGAACTGTGTGAACAAACTGATCACTGAAGAGAAACGTGTAACTCTGTGAGTTGCATTCACACATGGCAATGCAGTTTCTCAGAGAGCTTCTCTCTAGTTATTATGTGAGGATATTTCCTTTTTCACCATTGCCCTCAATGAGCTCCCAAATATCACTTTGCTTAATCCACGAGAACACTGTTAGCAAACTGTTGCCAGAAGAGAAGGGTGCAACTCTGGGTGATGAAGTCTCACATCAGAAAGCAATCTCTCAGAAAGCTTCTCTCTAGTAATTATGTGAGGATATTTCCTTTTTCACCATGGGCCCCAATGGGATCCCAAATATCACTTTGCAGTTTCCAAGAAAAGAGTGTTAGCAAATTGCTTCCTGAGGCCTAAGTTCTAAGTCTGTGAGATGAACTCACAGATCAGAAAGAAGTTTCTCAGAAAGCTTCTTTCACGTTATGAACTGATGAAATTTCCTTTATCAGCGTAGGCCTCAATGCGATCCAAAGAAGCCCTTCTCAGGTCCTCAAAGACAGTGTTAATGGACTGCTCCACGAAACATAAGTGTAACTCTGTGAGATGAATTCACACATCACCAAGAAGTTTCTAAGAAAGCTTCTTTCTACTTTTCTTCTGAGGATGTTTGCTTTGTCACTGTAAGCTTCATTGCGCTATGAAGTATCTAATGGCAGATTTCCAGAAAACTGTGTGAACAAACTGATCACTGAAGAGAAACGTGTAACTCTGTGAGTTGCATTCACACATGGCAATGCAGTTTCTCAGAGAGCTTCTCTCTAGTTATTATGTGAGGATATTTCCTTTTTCACCATTGCCCTCAATGAGCTCCCAAATATCACTTTGCTTAATCCACGAGAACACTGTTAGCAAACTGTTGCAAGAAGGGAAGGGTGCAACTCTGGATGATGAAGTCACACATCAGAAAGCAATCTCTCAGAAAGCTTCTCACTAGTTGTTATGTGCGGATATTTCCTTTTTCACCATGGGCCCCTATGGGCTACCAAATATCACTTTGCAGTTTCCACGAAAAGAGTGTTAGCAAATTGCTTCCTGAGGCCTAAGTTATAAGTCTGTGAGATGAACTAACAGATTAGAAAGAAGTTTCTCAGAAAGCTTCTTTCACGTTTTGAACTGATGAAATTTCCTTTATCAGCGTAGGCCTCAATGCGATCCAAAGAAGCCCTTCTCAGGTCCTCAAAGACAGTGTTAATGGACTGCTCCACGAAACATAAGTGTAACTCTGTGAGATGAATTCACACATCACCAAGAAGTTTCTAAGAAAGCTTCTTTCTACTTTTCTTCTGAGGATGTTTGCTTTGTCACAGTAAGCTTCATTGCGCTATGAAGTATCTAATGGCAGATTTCCAGAAAACTGTGTAAACAAACTGATCACTGAAGAGAAACGTGTAACTCTGTGAGTTGCATTCACACATGGCAATGCAGTTTCTCAGAGACCTTCTCTCTAGTTATTATGTGAGGATATTTCCTTTTTCACCATAGCCCTCAATGAGCTCCCAAATATCACTTTGCTTAATCCACGAGAACACTGTTAGCAAACTGTTGCAAGAAGGGATCGGTGCAACTGTGGGTGATGAAGTCACACATCAGAAAGCAATCTCTCAGAGAGCTTCTCCCTAGTTATTATGTGAGGATATTTCCTTTTACACCGTAGCCCTCAATGAGCTCCCAAATATCACTTTGCTTAATCCACGAGAACACTGTTGGCAAACTGTTCCAAGAAGGGGAGGGTGCAACTCTGGGTGATGAAGTCAAACATCAGAAAGCAATCTCTCAGAAAGCTTCTCTCTAATTATTATGTGAGGATATTTTCTTTTTTACCATGGGCCCCTATGGGCTCCCAAATATCACTTTCCAGTTTCCACGAAAAGAGTGTTAGCAAATTGCTTCCTGAGGCCTAAGCTATACGTCTGTGAGATGAACTCACAGATCAGAAAGAAGTTTCTCAGAAAGCTTCTTTCACGTTTTGAACTGATGAAATTTCCTTTATCAGCGTAGGCCTCAATGCGATCCAAAGAAGCCCTTCTCAGGTTCCTCAAAGACAGTGTTAATGGACTGCTCCACGAAACATAAGTGTAACTCTGTGAGATGAATTCACACATCACCAAGAAGTTTCTAAGAAAGCTTCTTTCTACTTTTCTTCTGAGGATGTTTGCTTTGTCACAGTAAGCTTCATTGCGCTATGAAATATCTAATGGCAGATTTCCAGAAAACTGTGTGAACAAACTGATCACTGAAGAGAAACGTGTAACTCTGTGAGTTGCATTCACACATGGCAATGCAGTTTCTCAGAGAGCTTCTCTCTAGTTATTATGTGAGGATATTTCCTTTTTCACCATAGCCCTCAATGAGCTCCCAAATATCACTTTGCTTAATCCACGAGAACACTGTTAGCAAACTGTTCCAAGAAGGGAAGGGTGGAACTCTGGGTGATGAAGTCACACATCAGAAAGCAATCTCTCAGAAAGCTTCTCTCTAGTTGTTATGTGAGGATATTTCCTTTTTCACCATGGGCCCCTATGGGCTCCCAAATATCACTTTGCAGTTTCCACGAAAAGAGTGTTAGCAAATTGCTTCCTGAGGCCTAAGTTATAAGTCTGTGAGATGAACTCACAGATCAGAAAGAAGTTTCTCAGAAAGCTTCTTTCACGTTTTGAACTGATGAAATTTCCTTTATCAGCGTAGGCCTCAATGCGATCCAAAGAAGCCCTTCTCAGGTTCCTCAAAGACAGTGTTAATGGACTGCTCCACGAAACATAAGTGTAACTCTGTGAGATGAATTCACACATCACCAAGAAGTTTCTAAGAAAGCTTCTTTCTACTTTTCTTCTGAGGATGTTTGCTTTGTCACAGTAAGCTTCATTGCGCTATGAAGTATCTAATGGCAGATTTCCAGAAAACTGTGTGAACAAACTGATCACTGAAGAGAAACGTGTAACTCTGTGAGTTGCATTCACACATGGCAATGCAGTTTCTCAGAGAGCTTCTCTCTAGTTATTATGTGAGGATATTTCCTTTTTCACCATTGCCCTCAATGAGCTCCGAAATATCACTTTGCTTAATCCACGAGAACACTGTTAGCAAACTGTTGCAAGAAGAGAAGGGTGCAACTCTGGGTGATGAAGTCACACATCAGAAAGCAATCTCTCAGAAAGCTTCTCTCTAGTTATTTTGTGAGTATATTTCCTTTCTCACCATATCCCTCAATGAGCTCCCAAATATCACTTTTCTGAATCCATGAGAACACTGTTAGCAAAGTGTTCCCAGAAGGGAAGGGTGGAAGTCTGGGTGATGAAGTCACACATCAGAAAGCCATCTCTCAGAAAGCTTCTCTCTAATTATTATCTGAGGATATTTCCTTTTTCACCATGGCCCCAATGGGCTTCCAAATGTCTCTTTTCAGATTCCACGAAAGGAGTGTTAGGAAACTGCTTCCTGAGGACTAAGTTGTAACGCTGTGAGATGAAGTCACATATCACAGAGAAGTTTCTCTGAAGTCTTCTTTTTCGTTTTAATGGGAGGATATTTCCTTTGGCACCATAGACTTCAAAGGGATCCGTAATATCAGTTCTCAGATTCCACACAACAGGGCTAGTCAACGGCCCCAGGAAATATAGCTGTAATTCAGTGGGTTGAATTCACACATCACAACGCGATTTCTCAGAAAGTTTCTTGCCTTATGAAGATGAGGTTATTTGTGGTCTCGGAGCGCACCGTGTGTCTTATTGCAGATTCTGCTGAAAACTCGGTTAGCAAGCTTCTCAGTGAAAACAACCATGGAGCCCTGTGGGCTGAACTCACCCACAGCAAGGACGTTTCTGAGAAGGTTTCTCTGCAGG
Organism: Rhinopithecus roxellana; assembly: GCF_007565055.1. Lineage (NCBI taxonomy): Eukaryota > Metazoa > Chordata > Mammalia > Primates > Cercopithecidae > Rhinopithecus > Rhinopithecus roxellana. The sequence continues at coordinate 136,215,614 of NC_044554.1, read as the reverse complement.
TTTGTCCGAGGATACTTCCTTATTCACCATGGGATTCAACGATATCCAAGACATCACTTATGAGATTCCACGAAATGAGTGCTACCCCATGAAAGGGGGGTATAACACTGTGAAATGAATTCACACATCACAAAGCAGTTTCTCAGAAAGCTTCATTCTGGTTTTTCTCGGAGGATATTTCCTTTGTCCTTCTACTCTCAAAACCATCGGAAATATCACTTCTCAGAATCCACGGAAGCAGTCCAAGGAAACGGCTCCAAGAAACAGTGGTGTAACTCTGAGAGATGAAGTCACACATCAGAAAGCAAATTCTCAGAAAGCTTCTTTCACTTTCTGATCTGAGGATTTACCTTTGTCACCGTCGGCTGCATAGCGCTAAGAAGTTTCCCATTGCAGATTTGAAGAAAACTGTGCAAGCAAACGGATCACTGAGGAGAAACGTAACTCTGTGAGTTGCATTCACACATCGCAAAGCAGTTTCTAAGAAAGTTTCTTTCCAGTTTCTCTCTGAGGATATTTAACTTTTCACCATAGCCCTCAATGAGCTCCCAAATATCACTTTGCTTAATCCACGAGAACACTGTTAGCAAACTGTTCCAAGAAGGGAAGGGTGCAACTCTGGCTGATGAAGTCACACATCAGAAAGCAATCTCTCAGAAAGCTTCTCTCTAGTTATTATGTGAGGATATTTCCTTTTTCACTGTGGGCCCCTATGGGCTCCCAAATATCACTTTGCAGTTTCCACGAAAAGAGTGTTAGCAAATTGCTTCCTGAGGCCTAAGTTATAAGTCTGTGAGATGAACTCACAGATCAGAAAGAAGTTTCTCAGAAAGCTTCTTTCACGTTTTGAACTGATGAAATTTCCTTTATCAGCGTAGGCCTCAATGCGATCCAAAGAAGCCCTTCTCAGGTTCCTCAAAGACAGTGTTAATGGACTGCTCCAAGAAACATAAGTGTAACTCTGTGAGATGAATTCACACATCACCAAGAAGTTTCTAAGAAAGCTTCTTTCTACTTTCCTTCTGAGGATGTTTGCTTTGTCACAGTAAGCTTCATTGCTCTATGAAGTATCTAATGGAAGATTTCCAGAGAATTATGTGAACAAACTGATCACTGAAGAGAAACGTGTAACTCTGTGAGTTGCATTCACACATGACAATGCAGTTTCTCAGAGAGCTTCTCTCTAGTTATTATGTGAGGATATTTCCTTTTTCACCATACCCCTCAATGAGCTCCCAAATATCACTTTGCTTAATCCACGAGAACACTTTTAGCAAACTGTTGCCAGAAGAGAAGGGTGCAACTCTGGGTGATGAAGTCACGCATCAGAAAGCAATCTCTCAGAAAGCTTCTCTCTAGTAATTATGTGAGGATATTTCCTTTTTCACCATGGGCCCCAATGGGATCCCAAATTTCACTTTGCACTTCCCACGAAAAGAGTGTTAGCAAATTGCTTCCTGAGGCCTAAGTTCTAAGTCTGTGAGATGTACTCACAGATCAGAAAGAAGTTTCTCAGAAAGCTTGTTTCACGTTATGAACTGATGAAATTTCCTTTATCAGCGTAGGCCTCAATGCGATCCAAAGAAGCCCTTCTCATGTTCCTCAAAGACAGTGTTAATGGACTGCTCCACGAAACATAAGTGTAACTCTGTGAGATGAATTCACACATCACCAAGATGTTTCTAAGAAATCTTCTTTCTACTTTTCTTCTGAGGATGTGTGCTTTGTCACTGTAAGCTTCATTGCGCTATGAAGTATCTAATGGCAGATTTCCAGAAAACTGTCTGAACAAACTGATCACTGAAGAGAAACGTGTAACTCTGTGAGTTGCATTCACACATGGCAATGCAGTTTCTCAGAGAGCTGCTCTCTAGTTATTATGTGAGGATATTTCCTTTTTCACCATAGCCCTCAATGAGCTCCCAAATATCACTTTGCTTAATCCACGAGAACACTGTTAGCAAACTGTTGCGAGAAGAGAAGGGTGCAACTCTGGGTGATGAAGTCACACATCAGAAAGCAATCTCTCAAAAAGCTTCTCTCTAGTAATTATGTGAGGATATTTCCTTTTTCACCATGGGCCCCTATGGGTTCCCAAATATCACTTTCCAGTTTCCACGAAAAGAGTGTTAGCAAATTGCTTCCTGAGGCCTAAGTTATAAGTCTGTGAGATGAACTCACAGATCAGAAAGAAGTTTCTCAGAAAGCTTCTTTCACGTTTTGAACTGATGAAACTTCCTTTATCAGCGTAGGCCTCAATGCGATCCAAAGAAGCCCTTCTCAGGTTCCTCAAAGACAGTGTTACTGGACTGCTCCACGAAACATAAGTGTAACTCGGTGAGATGAATTCACACATCACCAAGAAGTTTCTAAGAAAGCTTCTTTCTACATTTCTTCTGAGGATGTTTGCTTTGTCACAGTAAGCTTCATTGCGCTATGAAGTATCTAATGGCAGATTTCCAGTAAACTGTGCGAACAAACTGATCACTGAAAAGAAAAATGTAACTCTGTGAGTTGCATTCACACATGGCAATGCAGTTTCTCAGAGAGCTTCTCTCTAGTTATTACGTGAGGATATTTCCTTTTTCACCATAGCCCTCAATGAGCTCCCAAATATCACTTTGCTTAATCCACAAGAACACTGTTTTCAAACTGTTCCAAGAAGGGAAAGGTGGAACTGTGGGTGATGAAGTCACACATCAGAAAGCAATCTCTCAGAAAGCTTCTCTCTAGTTATTATGTGAGGATATTTCCTTTTTCACCATGGAACCCTATGGGCTCCCAAATATCACTTTGCAGTTTCCATGAAAAGAGTGTTAGCAAATTGCTTCCTGTGGCCTAAGTTATAAGTCTGTGAGATGAACTCACAGATCAGAAAGAAGTTTCTCAGAAAGCTTCTTTCACGTTTTGAACTGATGAAATTTCCTTTATCAGCGTAGGCCTTGGTGCGATCCAAAGATGCCCTCCTCAGGTTCCTCAAAGACAGTGTTAGTGGACTGCTCCACGAAACATAAGTGTAACTCTGTGAGATGAATTCACACATCACCAAGAAGTTTCTAAGAAAGATTCTTTCTACTTTTCTTCTGAGGATGTTTGCTTTGTCACAGGAAGCTTCATTGCGCTTTGAAGTATCTAATGGCAGATTTCCAGAAAACTGTGTGAACAAACTGATCACTGAAGTGAAACCTGGAACTCTGTGAGTTGCATTCACACATGGCAATGCAGTTTCTCAGAGAGCTTCTCTCTAGTTATTATGTGAGGATATTTCCTTTTTCACCATAGCCCTCAATGAGCTCCCAAATACCACTTTGCTTAATCCACGAGAACACTGTTAGCAAACTGTTCCAAGACGGGAAGGGTGGAACTCTGGGTGATGAAGTCACACATCAGAAAGCAATCTCTCAGAAAGCTTCTCTCTACTCATTATATGAGGATATTTCCTTTTTCAACTTGGGCCCTTATGGGCTCCCAAATATCACTTTGCAGTTTCCGCGAAAAGAGGGTTAGCAAATTGCTTCCTGAGGCCTAAGTTATAAGTCAGTGAGATGAACTCACAGATCAGAAAGAAGTTTCTCAGAAAGATTCTTTCACGTTTTGAACTGATGAAATTTCCTTTATCAGCGTAGGCCTCAATACAATCCAAAGAAGCCCTTCTCAGGATTCCTCAAAGACAGTGTTACTGGACTGCTCCACGAAACATAAGTGTAACTCGGTGAGATGAATTCACACATCACCAAGAAGTTTCTAAGAAAGTTTCTTTCTACTTTTCTTCTGAGGATGTATGCTATGTCACAGTAAGCTTCATTGCGCTATGAAGTATCTAATGGCAGATTTCCAGAAAACCGTGTGAACAAACTGATCACTGAAGAAAAACGTGTAACTCTGTGAGTTGCATTCACACATGGCAATGCAGTTTCTCAGAGAGCTTCTCTCTAGTTATTATGTGAGGATATTTCCTTTTTGACCATAGCCCTCAATGAGCTCCCAAATATCACTTTGCTTAATCCACGAGAACACTGTTAGCAAACTGTTCCAAGAAGGGAAGGGTGGAACTCTGGGTGATGAAGTCACACATCAGAAAGCAATCTCTCAGAAAGCTTCTCTCTAGTTATTATGTGAGGATATTTCCTTTTACACCATAGCCCTCAATGAGCTCCCAAATATCACTTTGCTTAATCCACGAGAAAACTGTTAGCAAACTGTTTCAAGAAGGGCAGCGTGGAACTCTCGGTGATGAAGTCACTCATCAGAAAGAAAACTCTCAGAAAGCTTCTCTCTTGTTATTATGTGAGAATATTTCCTTTTTCACCATGGGCCCCTAAGGGCTCCCAAATATCACTTTGCAGTGTCCACGAGAAGAGTGGTAGCAAATTGCTTCCTGAGGCCTAATTTATAAGTCTGTGAGATGAACTGATAGATCAGAAAGAAGTTTCTCAGAAAGCTTCTTTCACGTTTTGAACTAATGAAATTTCCTTTATCAGCGTAGGCCTCAATGCAATCCAAAGAAGCCCTTCTCAGGTTCCTCAAAGACAGTGTTAATGGACTGCTCCACGAAACATAAGTGTAACTCTGTGAGATGAATTCACACATCACCAAGAAGTTTCTAAGAAAGCTTCTTTCTACTTTTCTTCTGAGGATGTTTGCTTTGTCACAGGAAGCGTCATTGCGCTATGAAGTATCTAATGGCAGATTTCCAGAAAACTGTGTGAACAAACTGATCACTGAAGAGAAACTTGTAACTCTGTGAGTTGCATTCACACATGGCAATGCAGTTTCTCAGAGAGCTTCTCTCTAGTTATTACGTGAGGATATTTCCTTTTTCACAATAACCCTCAATGAGCTCCCAAATATCACTTTGCTTAATCCACGAGAACACAGTTTTCAAACTGTTCCAAGAAGGGAAAGGTGGAACTGTGGGTGATGAAGTCACACATCAGAAAACAATCTCTCAGAAAGCTTCTCACTAATTATTATGTGAGGATATTTTCTTTTTCACCATGGGCCCGTATGGGCTCCCAAATATCACTTTCCAGTTTCCACGAAAAGAGTGTTAGCAAATTGCTTCCTGAGGCCTAAGTTATACGTCTGTGAGATGAACTCACAGATCAGAAAGAAGGTTCTCAGAAAGCGTCTTTCACGTTTTGAACTGATGAAATTTCCTTTATCAGCGTAGGAAACGATGCGAGCCAAAGAAGCCCTTCTCAGGTTCCTCAAAGACAGTGTTTATGGACTGCTCCACGAAACATAAGTGTAACTCTGTGAGTTGAATTCACACATCACCAAGAAGTTTCTCAGAAAGCTTCTTTCTACTATACATCTGAGGATGTTTTCTTTGTCACAGGAAGCTTCATTGCACTATGAAGTATCTAATGGCAGATGTCCAGAAAACTGTGTGAACAAACTGATCACTGAAGTGAAACTTGGAACTCTGTGAGTTGCATTCACACATGGCAATGCAGTTTCTCAGAGAGCTTCTCTCTATTTATTATGTGAGGATATTTCCTTTTTGACCATAGCCCTCAATGAGCTCCCAAATATCACTTTGCTTAATCCACGAGAACACTGTTAGCAAACTGTTCCAAGAAGGGAAGGGTGGAACTCTGGGTGATGAAGTCACACATCAGAAAGCAATCTCTCAGAAAGCTTCTCTCTAGTCATTATTTGAGGATATTTCCTTTTTCACCTTGGGCCCTTATGGGCTCCCAAATATCACTTTGCAGTTTCCGCGAAAAGAGGGTTAGCAAATTGCTTCCTGAGGCCTAAGTTATAAGTCTGTGAGATGAACTCACAGATCAGAAAGAAGTTTCTCAGAAAGATTCTTTCACGTTTTGAACTGATGAAATTTCCTTTATCAGCGTAGGCCTCAATACAATCCAAAGAAGCCCTTCTCAGGTTCCTCAAAGACAGTGTTAATGGACTGCTCCACGAAACATAAATGTAACACTGTGAGATGAATTCACACATCACCAAGAAGTTTCTAAGAAAGTTTCTTTCTACTTTTCTACTGAGGATGTATGCTATGTCACAGTAAGCTTCATTGCGCTATGAAGTATCTAATGGCAGATTTCCAGAAAACCGTGTGATCAAACTGATCACTGAAGAAAAACGTGTAACTCTGTGAGTTGCATTCACACATGGCAATGCAGTTTCTCAGAGAGCTTCTCTCTAGTTATTATGTGAGGATATTTCCTTTTTGACCATAGCCCTCAATGAGCTCCCAAATATCACTTTGCTTCATCCACGAGAACACTGTTAGCAAACTGTTCCAATAAGGGAAGGGTGGAACTCTGGGTGATGAAGTCACACATCAGAAAGCAATCTCTCAGAAAGCTTCTCTCTAGTTATTATGTGAGGATATTTCCTTTTACACCATAGCCCTCAATGAGCTCCCAAATATCACTTTGCTTAATCCACGAGAAAACTGTTAGCAAACTGTTCCAAGAAGGGAAGGGTGCAACTCTGGGTGATGAAGTAACACATCAGAAAGCAATCTCTCAGAAAGCTTCTCTCTAATTATTATGTGAGGATATTTCCTTTTTCTTCTTGGGCGCCTATGGGCTCCCAAATATCACTTTGCAGTTTCCACAAAAAGAGTGTTAGCAAATTGCTTCCTGAGGCCTATGTTATAAGTCTGTGAGATGAACTCACAGATCAGAAAGAAGTTTCTCAGAAAGCTTCTTTCACGTTTTGAACTGAATGAAATTTCCTTTATCAGCGTACGTCTCGATGCGATCCACAGAAGCCCTTTTCAGGTTACTCAAAGACAGTGATAATGGACTGCTCCACGAAACATAAGTGTAACTCTGTGAGATGAATTCACACATCACCAAGAAGTTTCTAAGAAAGCTTCTTTCTACTTTTCTTCTGAGGATGTTTGCTTTGTCACAGTAAGCTTCATTGCGCTATGAAGTATGTAATGGCAGATTGCCAGAAAACTGTGTGAACAAACTGATCACTTAAGAGAAACGTGTAACTCTGAGTTGCATTCACACATGGCAATGCAGTTTCTCAGAGAGGTTCTCTCTTGTTATTATGTGAGGATATTTCCTTTTTCACCATAGCCCCTAATGAGCTCCCAAATATCACTTTGCTTAATCCACGAGAACAATGTTAGCAAACTGTTCCAAGAAGGGAAGGGTGCAACTCTGGGTGATGAAGTCACACATCAGAAAGCAATCTCTCAGAAAGCTTCTCTCTAATTATTATGTGAGGATATTTCCTTTTTCTTCATGGGCGCCTATGGGCTCCCAAATATCACTTTGCAGTTTCCACAAAAGGAGTGTTAGCAAATTGCTTCCTGAGGCCTAAGTTATACGTCTGTGAGATGAACTCACAGATCAGAAAGAAGTTTCTCAGAAAGCTTCTTTCACGTTTTGAACTGTTGAAATTTCCTTTATCAGCGTACCTCTCGATGCGATCCACAGAAGCCCTTTTCAGGTTCCTCAAAGACAGTGTTAATGGACTGCTCCATGAAACATAAGTGTAACTCTGTGAGATGAATTCACACAACACCAAGATGTTTCTCAGAAAGCTTCTTTCTACTTTTCTTCTGAGGATGTTTGCTTTGTCACAGGAAGCTTCATTGCGCTATACGTATCTAATGGCAGATTTCCAGAAAACTGTGTGAACAAACTGATCACTGAAGAGAAACGTGTAACTCTGTGAGTTGCATTCACACATGGCAATGCAGTTTCTCAGAGAGCTTCTCTCTAGTTATTATGTGAGGATATTTCCTTTTTGACCATAGCCCTCAATGAGCTCCCAAATATCACTTTGCTTAATCCACGAGAACACTGTTAGCAAACTGTTCCAAGAAGGGAAGGCTGGAACTCTGGGTGATGAAGTCACACATCAGAAAGCAATCTCTCAGAAAACTTCTCTCTAGTTAGTATGTGAGGATACTTCCTTTTACACCATAGTCCTCAAAGAGCTCCCAAATATCACTTTGCTTAATCCACGAGAAAACTGTTAGCAAACTGTTCCTAGAAGGGAAGGGTGGAACTCTGGGTGATGAAGTCACACATCATAAAGCAATCTCTCAGAAAGCATCTCTCTAGTTATTATGTGAGGATATTTCCTTTTTCTCCATGGGGCCCTATGGGCTCCCAAATATCACTTTCCAGTTTCCACGAAAAGAGTGGTAGCAAATTGCTTCCTGAGGCCTAAGTTATAAGTCTGTGAGATGAACTCACAGATCAGAAAGAAGTTTCTCAGAAAGCTTCTTTCACGTTTTGAACCGATGAAATTTCCTTAATCAGCGTAGGCCTCAATGCGATCCAAAGAAGCCCTTCTCAGGTGCCTCAATGACAGTGTTAATGGTCTGCTCCACGAAACATAAGTGTAACTCTGTGAGATGAATTCACACATCACCAAGAAGTTCCTAAGAAAGCTTCTTTCTACTATTCTTCTGAGGATGTTTGCTTTGTCACAGTAAGCTTCATTGCGCTATGAAGTATCTAATGGCAGATTTCCAGAACACTGTGTGAACAAACTGATCACTGAAGAGAAACGTGTAACTCTGTGAGTTGCATTCACACATGGCAATGCAGTTTCTCAGAGAGCTTCTCTCTAGTTATTATGTGAGGATATTTCCTTTTTCAACATAGCCCTCAAAGAGCTCCCAAATATCACTTTGCAGAATCCACGACAAGAGTCTTAGGTATCTGTTCCAAGAAGGGAACGGTGGAACACTGTGTGATGAAGTCCCACATCAGAAAGCAATCTCTCGGAAAGCTTCTCTCTAGTTATTATGTGAGGATATTTCCTTTTTCACCATAGCCCTCAAAGAGCTCCCACATATCACTTTGCAGAATCCACGACAAGAGTCTTAGCCATCTGTTCCAAGAAGGGAAGGGTGGAACTCTGTGTGATGAAGTCACACATCAGAAAGCAATCTCTCAGGAATCTTCCTTCTAGTTATTATGTGAGGATACTTCCTTTTCACCATGGGACCATATGGGCTCCCAAATATCACTTTGCAGTTTCCACGAAAAGAGTGTTAACAAATTGCTTCCTGAGGAATAAGTTATAAGTCTGTGAGATGAACTCACAGATCAGAAAGAAGTTTCTCAGAAAGCTTCTTTCACGTATTGAAGTAATGAAATTTCCTTTATCAGCGTAGGCCTCAATGCGATCCAAAGAAGCCCTTCTCAGGTTCCTCAAAGACAGTGTTAATGGACTGCTCCACGAATCATAAGTGTAACTCTGTGAGATGAATTCACACATCACCAAGAAGTTTCTAAGAAAGTTTCTTTCTACTATTCTTCTGAGGATGTTTGCTTTGTCACAGTAAGCTTCATTGCGCTATGAAGTATCTAATGGCAGATTTCCATAACACTGTGTGAACAAACTTATCACTGAATAGAAACGTGTAACTCGGTGAGTTGCATTCACACATGGCAATGCAGTTTCTCAGAGACCTTCTCTCTAGTTATTATGTGAGGATATTTCCTTTTTCACCATAGCCCTCAATGAGCTCCCAAATATCACTTTGCTTAATCCACGAGAACAATGTTAGGAAACTGTTCCAAGAAGGGAAGGGTGCAACTCTGGGTGATAAAGTCACACATCAGAAAGCAATCTCTCAGAAACCTTCTCTCTATTTGTTATGTGAGGATATTTAATTTTTTACCATGGGCCCCTAAGGGCTCCCAAATATCACTTTGCAGTTTCCACGAAAAGAGTGTTAGCAAATTGCTTCCTGAGGCCAAAGTTATAAGTCTTTGAGATGAACTCACAGAACAGAAAGAAGTTTCTCAGAAAGCTTCTTTCACGTTTTAAACTGATGAAATTTCCTTTATCAGCGTAGGCCACAAAGCGATCCAAAGAAGCCATTCTCAGGTTCCTCGAAGACAGTGTTAATGGACTGCTCCATGAAACATAAGTGTAACTCTGTGAGATGAATTCACACATCACCAAGAACTTTCTAAGAAAGCTTCTTTCTACTTTGCTTCTGAGGATGTTTGCTTTGTCACAGGAAGCTTCATTGCGCTATGAAGTATCTAATGGCAGATTTCCAGAGATCTGTGTGAACAAACTGATCACTGAAGAGAAACGTGTAACTCTGTGAGTTGCATTCACACATGGCAATGCAGTTTCTCAGAGAGCTTCTCTCTAGTTATTAGGTGAGGATATTTCCTTTTTCACCATAGCCCTCAAAAGTTCCAAATATCACTTTGCACAATCCACGACAAGAGACTTAGCCATCTGTTCCAAGAAGGGCAGGGTGGAACTCTGGGTGATGAAGTCACACATCAGAAAGCAATCTCTCAGAAAGCTTCTCTCTAGTTATTATGTGAGGATATTTCCTTTTTCACCATGGGCCCCTCTGGACTCCCAAATATCACTTTGCAGTTTCCACGAAAAGAGTGTTAGCAAATTGCTTCCTGAGGCCTAAGTTATAAGTCTGTGAGATGAACCCACAGATCAGAAAGAAGTTTCTCAGAAAGCTTCTTTCACGTTTTGAACTGATGAAATTTCCGTTATCAGCGTAGGCCTCAATGCGATCCAAAGAAGCCCTTCTCAGGTTCCTCGAAGACAGTGTTAATGGACTGCGCCATGAAACATAAGTGCAACTCTGTGAGATGAATTCACACATCACCAAGAAGTTTCTAAGAAAGCTTCTTCCTACTTTTCTTCTGAGGATGTTTGTTTGTCACAGTAAGCTTCATTGCGCTATGAAGTATCTAATGGCAGATTTCCAGAAAACTGTGTGAACAAACTAATCATTGAAGAGAAACGTGTAACTCTGTGAGTTGCATTCACACATGGCAATGCAGTTTCTCTGAGAGCTTCTCTCTAGTTATTATGTGAGGATATTTCCTTTTTCACCATAGCCCTCAAAGAGCTCCCAAATATCACTTTGCAGAATCCACGACAAGAGTCTTAGGCATCTCTTCCAAGAAGGGAACGGTGGAACTATGTGTGATGAAGTCACACATCAGAAAGCAATCTCTCGGAAAGCTTCTCTCTAGTTATTATGTGAGGATATTTCCTTTTTTACCATAGCCCTCAATGAGCTCCCAAATATCTCTTTGCTTAACCCATGAGAACACTGTTAGCAAACTGTTCCAAGAAGGGAACTGTGCAACTCTGGGTGATGAAGTCACACATCAGAAAGCAATCTCTCAGAAAGCTTCTCTCTAGTTATTATGTGAGGATATATCATTTCTCACCATGGACCCCTAGGGGCCCCCAAATATCACTTTGCATTTTCCACGAGAAGAGTGTTAGCACATTGCTTCCAGAGGCCTAAGTTATAAGGCTGTGAGATGAACTCACACATCAGAAAGAAGTTTCGAAGAAAGCTTCTTTCACGTTTTGAACTGATGAAATTTCCTTTATCAGTGTTGGCCTCAATGCGATCCAAAGAAGCCCTTCTCAGGTTCCTCGAAGACAGTGTTAATGGACTGCTCCAGGAAACATAAGTGTATCTCTGTGAGATGAATTCACACATCACCAAGAACTCTCTAAGAAAGCTTCTTTCTACTTTACTACTGAGGATGTTTGCTTTGTCACAGTAAGCTTCATTGCCCTATGAAGTATCTAATGGCAGATTTCCAGAAAACTGTGTGAACAAACTGATCAATGAAGAGAAACGTATAACTCTGTGAGTTGCATTCACACATGGCAATTCAGTTTCTCAGAGAGCTTCTCTCTAGTTATTATGTGAGGATATTTCCTTTTTCACCATAGCCCTCAAAGAGCTCCCAAATATCACTTTGCAGAATCCACGACAAGAGTCTTAGGCATCTGTTCCAAGAAGGGAACGGTGTTACACTGTGTGATGAAGTCACACATCAGAAAGCAATCTCTCGGAAAGCTTCTCTCTTGTTATTATGTGAGGATATTTCCTTTTTCACCATAGCCCTCAATGAGCTCCCAAATATCTCTTTGCTAACACATGAGATTACTGTTAGCAAACTGTTCCAAGAAGGGAAGGGTGCAAATCGGGTGATGAAGTCACACATCAGAAAGCAATCTCTCAGAAAGCTTCTCTCTAGTTGTCTTGTGAGGATATTTCCTTTTTCACCATGGGCCCCTAAGGGCTCCCAAATATCACTTTGCAGTGTCCACGAGAAGAGTGGTAGCAAATTGCTTCCTGAGGCCTAAGTTATAATTCTGTGAGATGAACTCACAGATCAGAAAGAAGTTTCTCAGAAAGCTTCTTTCACGTTTTGAACTGATGAAATTTCCTTTATCAGCGTAGGCCTCAATGTGATCCAAAGAAGCCCTTCTCAGGTTCCTCAAAGACAGTGTTAATGGACTGCTCCACGAAACATAAGTGTAACTCTGTGAGATGAATTCACACATCACCAAGAAGTTTCTAAGAAAACTTCTTTCTATTTTTCTTCTGAATATGTTTGCTTTGTCACAATAAGCTTCATTGCGCTATGAAGTATCTAAAGGCAGATTTCCAGAAAACTGTGTGAACAAACTGATCACTGAAGAGAAACGTGTACCTCTGTGAGATGCATTCACACATGGCAATACAGTTTCTCAGAGAGCTTCTCTCTAGTTATTATGTGACGATATTTCCTTTTTCACCATAGCCCTCAATGAGCTCCCAAATATCACTTTGATTAACCCACGAGAACACTGTTAGCAAACTGTTCCAAGAAGGGAAGTGTGCAACTCTGGTTGATGAAGTCACACATCAGAAAGCAATCTCTCAGAAAGCTTGTCTCTGGTTATTATGTGAGAATATTTCCTTTTTCTGCATTGGCCACTATGGGCTCCCAAATATCACTTTGCAGTTTCCACGAAAAGAGTGTTAGCAAATTGCTTCTTGAGGCCTAAGTTATAAGTCTGGGAGATGAACTCACAGATCAGAAAGAAGTTTGTCAGAAAGCTTCTTTCACGTTTTGAACTGATAAAATTTCCTTTGTCAGCGTAGGCCTCAATGGGATCCAAAGAAGCCCTTCTCAGGTTCCTCAAAGGCACTGTTAATGGACTGCTCCATGAAACATAAGTGTAACGCTGTGAGATGAATTCACGCATCACCAAGAACTTTCTAAGAAAGCTTCTTTCTACGATTCTTCTGAGGATGTTTGCTTTGTCACAGTAAGCTTCATTGCGCTATGAAGTATCTAAAGGCAGATTTCCAGAACACTGTGTGAACAAACTGATCACTGAATAGAAACGTGTAATTCTGTGAGTTGCATTCACACATGGCAATGCAGTTTCTCAGAGAGCTTCTCTCTAGTTATTATGTGAGGATATTTCCTTTTTCACCATAGCCCTCAAAGAGCTCCCACATATCACTGTGCAGAATCCACGACAAGAGTCTTAGCCATCTGTTCCAAGAAGGGAAGGGTGGAACTCTGTGTGATGAAGTCACACATCAGAACGCAATCTCTCAGGAATCTTCCTTCTAGTTATTATGTGAGGATAGTTCCTTTTCACCCTGGGCCCCTATGGGCTCCCAAATATCACTTTGCAGTTTCTACGAAAAGAGTGTTAACAAATTGCTTCCTGAGGCCTAAGTTATAAGTCTGTGAGATGAACTCACAGATCAGAAAGAAGTTTCTCAGAAAGCTTCTTTCACGTATTGAAGTAATGAAATTTCCTTTATCAGCGTAGGCCTCAATGCGATCCAAAGAAGCCCTTCTCAGGTTCCTCAAAGACAGTGTTAATGGACTGCTCCACGAATCATAAGTGTAACTCTGTGAGATGAATTCACACATCACCAAGAAGTTTCTAAGAAAGCTTCTTTCTACTTTTCTTCTGAGGATGTTTGCTTTTTCACAGTAAGCTTCATTGCGCTATGAAGTATCTAATGGCAGATTTCCAGAAAACTGTGTGAACAAACTGATCACTGAAGAGAAACGTGTAACTCTGTGAGTTGCATTCACACATGGCAATGCAGTTTCTCAGAGAGCTTCTCTCTAGTTATTATGTGAGGATATTTCCTTTTCACCATGGGCCCCTATGGGCTCCCAAATATCACTTTGCAGTTTCTACGAAAAGAGTGTTAACAAATTGCTTCCTGAGGCCTAAGTTATAAGTCTGTGAGATGAACTCACAGATCAGAAAGAAGTTTCTCAGAAAGCTTCTTTCACGTTTTGAACTGATGAAATTTCCGTTATCAGCGTAGGCCTGTATGCGATCCAAAGAAGCCCTTCTGAGGTTCTTCGAAGACAGTGTTAATGGACTGCTCCATGAAATATAAGTGTAACTCTGTGAGATGAATTCACACATCACCAAGAAGTTTCTAAGAAAGCTTCTTTCTACTTTTCTTCTGAGGATGTTTGCTTTTTCACAGTAAGCTTCATTGCGCTATGAAGTATCTAATGGCAGATTTCCAGAAAACTGTGTGAACAAACTGATCACTGAAGAGAAACGTGTAACTCTGTGAGTTGCATTCACACATGGCAATGCAGTTTCTCAGAGAGCTTCTCTCTAGTTATTATGTGAGGATATTTCCTTTTTCACCATAGCCCTCAAAGAGCTCCCACATATCACTGTGCAGAATCCACGACAAGAGTCTTAGCCATCTGTTCCAAGAAGGGAAGTGTGGAACTCTGTGTGATGAAGTCACACATTCAAAAGCAATCTCTCGGAAAGCTTCTCTCTAGTTATTATATGAGGATATTTACTTTTTCACCATAGCCCTCAATGAGCTCCCAAATATCTCTTTGCTTATCCCATGAGAACACTGTTAGCAAATTGTTCCAAGAAGGAAAGGGTGGAACTCTGGGTGATGAAGTCACACATCAGAAAGCAATCTCTCAGAAAGCTTCTCTCTAATTATTATGTGAGGATATTTCCTTTTTCACCATGGGCCCCTATGGGCTCCCAAATATCACTTTGCAGTTTCCACGAAAAGAGTGGTAGCAAATTGCTTCCTGATGCCTAAGTTATAAGTCTGTGAGATGAACTCACAGATCAGAAAGAAGTTTCTCAGAAAGCTTCTTTCACGTCTGGAACTGATGAAATTTCCTTTATCAGCGTAGGCCTCAATGCGATCCAAAGAATCCCTTCTCAGGTTCCACAAAGAGAGTGTTAATGCACTGCTCCACGAAACGTAAGTGTGACTCTGTGAGATGAATTCACACATTACCAAGAATTTTCTAAGAAAGCTTCTTTCTACTTTTCTTCTGAGGATGTTTGCTTTGTCACAGTAAGCTTCTTTGCGATATGAAGTATCTAATGGCAGATTTCCAGAACACTGTGTGAACAAACTAATCACTGAATAGAAACGTGTAACTCTGAGTTGCATTCACACATGGCAATGCAGTTTCTCAGAGAGCTTCTCTCTAGTTATTATGTGAGGATATTTCCTTTTTCACCATAGCCCTCAATGAGCTCCCAAGTATCACTTTGCTTAATCCACGAGAACACTGTTAGCAAACTGTTCCAAGAATGGAAGGGTGGAACTCTGGGTGATGAAGTCACACATCAGAAAGCAATCTCTCAGAAAGCTTCTCTGTAGTTATTATGTGAGAATATTTCCTTTTTCACCATGGGTCCCTCCGGACTCCCAAATATCACTTTGCAGTTTCCACGATAAGAGTTTTAGCAAATTGCTTCCTGAGGCCTAAGTTATAAGTCTGTGAGATGAACTCACAGATCAGAAAGAAGTTTCTCAGAAAGCTTCTTTCACGTTTTGAACTGATGAAATTTCCGTTATCAGCGTAGGCCTGTATGCGATCCAAAGAAGCCCTTCTGAGGTTCTTCGAAGACAGTGTTAATGGACTGCTCCATGAAATATAAGTGTAACTCTGTGAGATGAATTCACACATCACCAAGAAGTTTCTAAGAAAGCTTCTTTCTACTTTTCTTCTGAGGATGTTTACATTTTCACAGTAAGCTACATTGCGGTATGAAGTATCTAATGGCAGATTTCCAGAAAACTGTGTGAACAAACTGATCACTGAAGAGAAACGTGTAACTCTGTGAGTTGCCTTCACCCATGGCAATTCAGTTTCTCAGAGAGCTTCTCTCTAGTTATTATGTGAGGATATTTCCTTTTTCACCATAGCCCTCAATGAGCTCCCAAATATCAGTTTGCTTAATGCACGAGAACACTGTTAGCAAACTGTTCCAAGAAGGGAAGGGTCGAACTCTGGGTGATGAAGTCACACATCAAAAAGCAATCTCTCAGAGAGCTTCTCTCTAGTTATTTTGTGAGGATATTTCCTTTCTCACCTTATCCCTCAATGAGCTCCCAAATACCACTTTGCTGAATCCACGAGAACACTGTTAGCAAAGTGTTCCCAGAAGGGATGTGTGGAAGTCTGGGTGATGAAGTCACACATCAGAAAGCCATCTCTCAGAAAGCTTCTCTCTAGTTATTACCGGAGGATATTTCCTTTTTCAACATGCGTCCCAATGGGCTTCCAAATGTCTCTTTTCAGATTCCACGAAAAGACTGTTAGGAAACTGCTTCCTGAGGACTAAGTTGTATCTCTGTGAGATGAAGTCACATATCACAAAGAAGTTTCTCAGAAGTCTTCTTTATCGTTTTAATGGGAGGATATTTTCTTTCGCCCCGTAGACTTCAAAGAGATCCGTAATATCAGTTCTCTGATTCCACACAAACAGGGCTAGTCAACGGCCCCACGAAATACAGCTGTAATTCAGTGGGTTGAATTCACACATCACAACGCGGTTTCTCAGAAAGTTTCTTGCTTCATGAAGATGAGGTTATTTGTGGTCTCGGAGCGCCAGCGTGTGTCTTATTGCAGATTCTGCGAAAACTCGATTAGCAAGCTTCTCAGTGAAAACAACGATGGAACTCTGTGGGCTGAACTCACCCACAGCAAGGAGGTTTCTGAGAAGGTTTCTCTGCAGTTTTGCCCGAGGATACTTCCTTATTCACCATGGGATTCAACGATATCCAAGACATCACTTATGAGATTCCACAAAATGAGTGCTAGGAAACTCCCCCATGAAAGGGGGGTATAACACTGTGAAATGAATTCACACATCACAAATCAGTTTCTCAGAAAGCTTCATTCTTGTTTTTCTCGGAGGATATTTCCTTTATCCTTCTACTCTCAAAACCATCGGAAATATCACTTCTCAGAATCCACGGAAGCAGTCCTAGGAAACGGCTCCAAGAAATAGTGGTGTAACTCTGAGAGATGAAGTCACACATCAGAAAGCAAATTCTCAGAAAGCTTCTTTCACTTTCTGATCTGAGGATTTCCTTTTGTCACCGTCGGGTGCATAGCGCTAAGAAGTTTCCCATTGCAGATTTGAAGAAAACTGCGTAAGCAAACGGATCGCTGCGGAGATACGTAACACTGTGAGTTGCCTTCACACATCGCAAGGCAGTTTCTAAGAAAGCTTCTTTCCAGTTTCTGTCTGAGGATATTTAATGTCTCACGATAGCCCTCAATGAGCTCCCAAATATCACTTTGCTTAATCCACGAGAACACTGTTAGCAAACTGTTCCAAGAAGGGAAGGGTGCAACTCTGGGTGATGAAGTCACGCATCAGATAGCAATCTCTCAGAAGGCTTCTCTCTAGTTATTATGTGAGGATATTTCCTTTTTCTCCATGGGCCCCTATGGGCTCCCAAATATCACTTTGCAGTTTCCACGAAAAGAGTGTTAGCAAATTGCTTCCTGAGGCCTAAGTTATAAGTCTGTGAGATGAACTCACAGATCAGAAAGAAGTTTCTCAGAAAGATTCTTTCACGTTTTGAACTGATGAAATTTCCTTTATCAGTGTAGGCCTCAATGCGATCTAAAGAAGCCCTTCTCAGGTTCCTCAAAGACAGTGTTAATGGACTGCTCCACGAAACATAAGTGTACCTCTGTGAGATGAATTCACATATCACCAAGAAGTTTCTAAGAAAGCTTCTTTCTACTTTTCTTATGAGGATGTTTGCTTTGTCACTGTAAGCTTCATTGCGCTATGAAGTATCTAATGGCAGATTTCCAGAAAACTGTGTGAACAAACTGATCACTGAAGAGAAACTTGTAACTCTGTGAGTTGCATTCACACATGGCAATGCAGTTTCTCAGAGAGCCTCTCTCTAGTTATTATGTGAGGATATTTCCTTTTTCACCATAGGCCTCAATGAGCTCCCAAATATCACTTTGCTTAATCCACGAGAACACTGTTAGCACACTGTTCCAAGAAGGGAAGGGTGCAAATCTGGGTGATGAAGTCACACATCAGAAAGCAATCTCTCAGAAAGCTTCTCTCTAATTATTATGTGAGGATATTTCCTTTTTCACCATGGGCCCCTATGGGCTCCCAAATATCACTGTGCAGTTTCCACGAAAAGAGTGTGAGCAAATTGCTTCCTGTGGCCTAAGTTATAAGTCTGTGAGATGAACTCACAGATGAGAAAGAAGTTTCTCAGAAAGCTTCTTTCACGATTTGAACTGATGAAATTTCCTTTATCAGCGTAGGCCTCAATGCGATCCAAAGAAGCCCTTCTCAGGTTCCTCAAAAACAGTGTTAATGGACTGCTCCACGAAACATAAGTGTAACCCTGTGAGATGAATTCACACATCACCAAGAAGTTTCTAAGAAAGCTTCTTTCTACTTTTCTTCTGAGGATGTTTTCTTTGTCACAGGAAGCTTCATTGCACTATGAACTATCTAATGGCAGATTTCCAGAAAACTGTGTGAACAAACTGATCACTGAATAGAAAAGTGTAACTCTGTGAGTTGCATTCACACATGGCAATGCAGTTTCTCAGAGAGCTTCTCTCTAGTTATTATGTGAGGATATTTCCTTTTTCACCATAGCCCTCAATGAGCTCCCAATTATCACTATGCTTAATCCACGAGAACACGGTTAGCAAACTGTTCAAAGAAGGGAAGGGTGCAACTCTGGTTGATTAAGTCACACACGATAAAGCAATCTCTCAGAAAGCTTCTCTCTAGTTGTCTTGTGAGGATATTTCCTTTTTCACCATGGGCCCCAATGGGCTCCCAAATATCACTTTGCAGTTTCCACGAAAAGAGTGGTAGCAAATTGCTTCCTGAGGCCTAAGTTATAAGTCTGTGAGATGAACTCACAGATCAGAAAGAAGTTTCTCAGAAAACTTCTTTCACGTTTTGAACTGATGAAATTTCCTTAATCAGCGTAGGCCTCAATGCGATCCAAAGAAGCCCTTCTTAGGTTCCTCAAAGAGAGTGTTAATGGACTGCCCCACGAAACATAAGTGTAACTCTGTGAGATGAATTCACACATCACCAAGAAGTTTCTAAGAATGCTTCTTTCTACTATTCTTCTGAGGATGTTTGCTTTGTCACAGTAATCTTCATTTTGCTATGAAGTATCTAATGGCAGATTTCCAGAACACTGTGTGAACAAACTGATCACTGAATAGAAACCTGTAACTCTGTGAGTTGCATTCACACATGGCAACGCAGTTTCTCAGAGAGCTTCTCTCTAGTTATTATGTGAGGATATTTCCTTTTTCACCATAGCCTTCAATGAGCTCCCAATTATCACAATGCTTAATCCATGAGAACACGGTTAGCAAACTGTTCAAAGAAGGGAAGGGTGCAACTCTGGTTGATGAAGTCACACACGATAAAGCAATCTCTCAGAAAGCTTCTCTCTAGTTGTCTTGTGAGGATATTTCCTTTTTCACCATGGGCTCCAATGAGCTCCCAAATAACACTTTGCAGTTTCCACGAAAAGAGTGGTAGCAATTTGCTTCCGGAGGCCTAAGTTATAAGTCTGGGAGATGAACTCACAGATCAGAAAGAAGTTTCTCAGAAAGCTTCTTTCACGTTTTGAACTGATGAAATTTCCTTTGTCAGCGTACGCCTCAATGCGATCCAAAGAAGCCCTTCTCAGGTTCCTCAAAGACAGTGTTAATGGACTGCTCTACGAAGCATAAGTGTAACCCTGTGAGATGAATTCACACATCACCAAGAAGTTTCTAAGAAAACTTCTTTCTATTTTTCTTCTGAATATGTTTGCTTTATCACAGTAAGCTTCATTGCGCTATGAAGTATCTAAAGGCAGATTTCCAGAAAACTGTGTGAACAAACTGATCACTGAAGAGAAACGTGTAACTCTGTGAGTTGCATTCACACATGGCAATGCAGTTTCTCAGAGAGCTTTTCTCTAGTTATTATGTGAGGATATTTCTTTTTCACCATAGCCCTCAAAGAGCTCCCAAATATCACTTTGAAGAATCCACGACAAGAGTCTTAGCCATCTGTTCCAAGAAGGGAAGGGTGGAACTCTGTGTGATGAAGTCACACATCAGAAAGCAATCTCTCATAAAGCTTCTCTCTAATTATTATGTGAGGATATTTCCTTTTTCACCATGGGCCCCTATGGGCTCCCAAATATCACTTTGCAGTTTCCACGAAAAGAGTGTTAGCAAATTGCTTCCTGAGGCCTAAGTTATAAGTCTGTGAGCTGAACTCACAGATCAGAAAGAAGTTTCTCAGAAAACTTCTTTCACGTTTTGAACTGATGAAATTTCCTTTATCAGCGTAGGCCTCAATGCGATCCAAAGATGCCCTTCTCAGGTTCCTCAAAGTCAGTGTTAATGGACTGCTCCACGAAACATAAGTGTAACTCTGTGAGATGAATTCACACATCACCAAGAAGTTTCTAAGAAAGCTTCCTTCTACTTTACTTCTGAGGATGTTTGCTTTGTCACAATAAGCTTCTTTGCGCTATGAAGTATCTAATGGCAGATTTCCAGAAAACTGTGTGAACAAACTAATCACTGAAGAGAAACGTGTAACTCTATGAGTTGCATTCACACATGGCAATGCAGTTTCTCAGAGAGCTTCTCTCTAGTTATTATGTGAGGATATTTCCTTTTTCACCATAGCCCTCAAGGAGCTCCCAAATATCACTTTTCAGAATCCACGACAAGAGTCTTAGGCATCTATTCCAAGAAGGGAACGGTGGAACTCGGTTGATGAAGTCACACATCCGAAAGCAATCTCTCGCAAAGCTTCTCTCTAGTTATTATATGAGGATATTTCCTTTTTCACCATAGCCCTCAATGAGCTCCCAAATATCTCTTTGCTTAACGCATGAGAACACTGTTAGCAAACTGTTCCAAGAAGGGAACTGTGCAACTCTGGGTGATGAAGTCACACATCAGAAAGCAATCTCTCAGAAAGCTTCTCTCTAGTTATTATATGAGGATATATCCTTTCTCACCATGGGCCCCTATGGGCCCCCAAATATCACTTTGCAGTTTCCACGAAAAGAGTGTTAGCACATTGCTTCCTGAGGCCTAAGTTATAAGGCTGTGAGATGAACTCACAGATCAGAAAGAAGTTTCTCAGAAAGCTTCTTTTACGTTTTGAACTGATGAAATGACCTTTATCAGCATAGGCCTCAATGCGATCCAAAGAAGCCCTTCTCAGGTTCCTCAAAGACAGTGTTAATGGACTGCTCCACGAATCATAAGTGTAACTCTGTGAGATGAATTCACACATCACCAAGAAGTTTCTAAGAAAGCTTCTTTCTACTTTTCTTCTGAGGATGTTTGCTTTGTCACAGTAAGCTTCATTGCTCTATGAAATATCTAATGGCAGATTTCCAGAACACTGTGTGAACAAACTGATCACTGAATAGAAACGTGTAACTCTGTGAGTTGCATTCACACATGGCAATGCAGTTTCTCAGAGAGCTTCTCTCTAGTTATTATGTGAGGATATTTCCTTTTTCACCATAGCCCTCAAAGAGCTCCCAAATATCACGTTGCTTAATCCACAAGAACACTGTTAGCAAACTGTTCCAAGAAAGGAAGCTTTTAACTCTGGGTGATGAAGTTACACATCACAAAGCAATCTCTCAGAGAGATTCCCTCTAGTTGTTATGTGAGGATATTTCCTTTTTCACCATGGGCCCCTATGGGCTCCCAATATCACTTTGCAGTTTCCACAAAAAGAGTGTTAGCAAATTGCTTCCTGAGGCCTAATTTATAAGAGTGTGAGATGAACTCACAGATCAGAAAGAATTTTCTCAGAAAGCTTCTTTCTCGTTTTCAAGTGATGAAATTTCCTTTATCAGAGTAGGCCTCAATGCGATCCAAAGACGCCCTTCTCAGGTTCCTCAAAGACAGTGTTAATGGACTGCTCCATGAAAAATAAGTGGAACTCTGTGAGATGAATTCACACATCACCAAGAAGTTTCTAAGAAAGCTTCTTTCTACTATTCTTCTGAGGATGTTTGCTTTGTCACAGTAAGCTTCATTGCGCTATGAAGTATCTAATGGCAGATTTCCAGAAAACTGTGTGAACAAACTGACCACTGAATAGACACGTGTAAGCCTGAGAGTTGCATTCACACATGGCAATGCAGTTTTTCAGAGAGCTTTTCTCTAGTTATTATGTGAGGATATTTCCTTTTTCACGATAGCCCTCAAGGAGCTCCCAAATATCACTTTGCAGAATCCACGACAAGAGTCTGAGCCATCTGTTCCAAGAAGGGAAGGGTGGCACTCTCTGTGATGAAGTCACACTTCAGAAAGCAATCTCTCAGAAAGCTTCTCTCTATTTATTATGTGAGGATATTTCCTTTTTCACCATAGCCCTCAATGAGCTCCCAAGTATCACTTTGCTTAATCCACGAGAACACTGTTAGCAAACTGTTGCAAGAAGGGAAGGGTGCAACTCTGGGTGATGAAGTCACACATCAGAAAGCTATCTCTCAGAAAGCTTCTTTGTAGCTATTATCCGAGGATATATCCTTTTTCACCATGGGCCTGTATTGGCTCAAAAATATCACTTTGCAGATTCCACGAAAAAGGATTTAGCACGCTTGTTCTGACCAATAAGTTGTAAGTCGATGATACGAATTTACAGATCTCAAAGAAGTTTCCCAGAAAGCTTCCTTGTCTTTTTTAACTGATGATATTCTCTTTGTCAGCATAGGCCTCAATGCAATCGAAAGTAGCCCTTCTCAGATTCCTGAAAGACAGTGTTAATGGCCTGCTCCATGAAACATAAGTGTAACTCTGTTAGGTGAATTCACACATTACCAAGATGTTTCTAAGAAATCTTCTTTCTAGTTTTCTCCTGAGGATATTTCCTTAGTCACCAGGAGCTTCACTGCGCTAAGAAGTATCTCATTGCAGATTTCAAGGAAACTGTGATAGCAAACTCGTCACTGAAGAGAAACTTGTAACTCTGTGAGTTACATTCACCCATCATAATGCAGTTTCTCAGAAAGGTTCTTCCCAGTTTCTGTCTGAGGATATTTCCTTTTTCACCATAGCCCACAAAGAGCTCCCAAATATTTCTTTGCTGAATCCACGAGAACAGTGATAGCAAACTGTTCCAAGAAGGGAAGGGTGGAACTCTGTGTGATGAAGTCAAACATCACAAAGCAATCTCTCAGAAAGCTTCTCTCTAGTTATTATCCGAGGATATTTCCTTTTCACCATGGGCCTCTATTGGCTCCCAAATATCACTGTGCAGATTCCACGAAAAGAGTGTTTGCACACTTGTTCTGAGCAATAAGTTGTAACTCTGTGAAACGAATTCACAGATCACAAAGCAGTTTCTCAGAAAGCTTCTTTCTCGTTTTTAACTGATGATATTTCCTTTATCAGCGTGGGCCACAATGCCATCCAAAGTAGCCCTTCTCAGATTCCTGAAAGACAGTGTTAATGGCCTGCTCCATGAAACATAAGTGTAACTGTATGAGATCATTTCACACAACACCTAGAAGTTTCTTAGAAAGCTTCTTTCTAGTTTTCATCTGAGGATATTTCCTTAGTCACCGTGAGCTTCACTGCGCTAAGAATTATCCCATTGCAGATTTCAAGGAAACTGTGATAGCAAACTCGTCACTGAAGGGAAACCTGTAATTCTGTGAGTTACATTCACACATCACTATGCAGTTTCTTAGAAGGGTTCTTTCCAGTTTCTGTCTGAGGATATTTCCTTTTTCACTAGAGCCCTCAATGAGCTCCCAAATATCACTTTGCTGAATCCACGAGAACAGTGTTAGCAAACTGTTCCAAGAAGAGAAGGGTGGAACTCTGTGTGATGAAGTCACACATCAGAAAGCAATCTCTCAGAAAGCTTCTCTGTAGTTATTATCTGAGGACATTTCCTTTTTCACAATGTACCTCTATTGGCTCCCAAATATCTCTTTGCAGATTCCACGAAAAGAGTGTTAGCAAACTTGTTCTGAGCAATAAGTTGTAACCCGTGAGACGAATTCACAGATCACAAAGAAGTTTCTCAGAAAGCTTCTTTCTCGTTTTTAACTGATGATATTTCCTTTATCAGCGTAGGCCTCAGTGCAATCAAAAGTAGCCCTTTTCAGATTCCTGAAAGACAGTGTTAATGGCCTTCTCTATGAAAGGTAAGTGTAACTCTGTGAGATGAATTCAAAATCACCAAGAAGTTTCTAAGAAAGCGTCTTTCTAGTTTTCTTCTGAGGATATTTCCTTAATCACCCAGAGCTTCAGTGCGCTAGGAGGTATCCCATTGCAGATTTCAAGGAAACTGTGATAGCAAACTCGTCACTGAAGAGAAACTTGTAACTCTTTGAGTTACATTCACACATCACAGTGCAGTTTCTCAGAAGGGTTCTTTCCAGTTTCTGTCTGAGGATATTTCCTTTTTCGCCATAGCCCACAATGAGCTCCCAAATATCACTTTGCTGAATCCACGAGAACAGTGTTAGCAAACTTTTCCAAGAAGGGAAGAGTGGAACTCTGTGTGATGAAGTCACACATCAGAAAGCAATCTCTCAGAAAGCTTCCCTGTAGTTAATATCTGAGGATATTTCCTTTTTCCCCTGGGCCTCTATTGGCTCCCAATATCACTTTGCAGATTCCACGAAAAGAGTGTTAGCAAACTTCTTCTGAGCAATAAGTTGTATCTCTGTGAGATGAATTCACAGATCACAAAGGAGTTTCTCAGAAACTTGTTTCTCGTTTTAACTGATGATATTTCCTTTATCAGCGTAGTCCTCAATGTGATCCAAAGTAGCCCTTCTCAGATTCCTGAAAGACAGTGTTAATGGCCTGCTCCATGAAACATAAGTGAAACTCTGTGAGATGAATTCACACATCACCAAGATTTTTCTAAGAAAGCTTCTTTCTAGTTTTCTTTTGAGGATATTTCCTTTTTCACCGTGAGCTTCCCTGCGCACAGAAGTATCCCATTGCAGATTTCAAGGAAACTGTGATAGCAAACTCATCACTGAAGAGAAAATTGTAACTCTGTGAGTTACATTCACACATCACAATGCATTTTCTCAGAAGGGTTCTTTCCAATTCCTGTCGGAGGTTATTTCCTTTTTCACCATAGCCCTCAATGTCTCCCAAATATCACTTTGCTGAATCCACGAGAACAGTGTTAGCAAAGTGTTCCAAGAAGGGAAGGGTGGAAGTCTGTGTGATGAAGTCACACATCAGAAAGCAATTACTCAGAAACCTTCCCTCTAGTTATTATCTGAGCACATTTCCTTTTTCACCATCGGCCTCCATTGGCTTCCAAATATCACTTTGCAGATTCCACGAAAAGAGTGTTAGCAAACTTGTTCTTGAGGAATACGTTGTAACTCTGTGAGACAAATTTACAGATCACAAAGTAGTTTCTCAGAAAGCTTCTTTCTCGTCATTAACTGATGATATTCCGTTTATCAGCTTAGGCCTCAATGCGTTCAAAAGTAGCCCTACTCAGATTCCTGAAAGACAGTGTTAATAGCCTGCTCCATGAAAGATAAGTGTAACTCTGTGAGATGAATTCACACATCAATAGAAGTTTCTACGAAAGCTTCTTTCTACTTTTCTCGTGAGGATATTTGCTTTGTCTCCGTGAGCTTCTCTGCATTAAGAATATCCCACTGCAGATTTTAAGGAAACTGTGATAGCAAAGTCATTACTGAAGAGAAACTTGTAACTCTGTGAGTTACATTCACATATCACAATGCAGTTTCTCAGAAGGGTTCTTTCCAGTTTATGTCTGTGGAAATTTCCTTTTTCACCCTAGCCCTCAATGAGCTCCCAAAAATCACTTTGCTGAATCCATGAGAACAGTGTTAGCAAACTGTGCCAAGAAGGGAAGGGTGGAACTCTGGGTGATGAAGTCATACATCAGAAAGCAATCCCTCAGAAAGCTTCTCTCTAGTTTTTATCGGAGGATATTTCCTTTTTCTCAATGGGCCTCTACTGGCTCCCAATTTCACTTTGCAGTTTCCACGAAAAGAGTGTTTGCAAACCTGTTCTGAGTAATAAGTTGTAACACTGTGAGACGAATTCAAAGATCACAAAGAAGTTTCTCAGAAAGCTTCTTTCTCGTTTTTAACTGACAATATTTTCTTTATCAGCGTAGGCCCCAATGCGATCAAAATTAGCCCTTCTCAGATTCCTGAAAGACAGTGTTAATGGCCTGCTCCATGAAACCTAAGTGTTACTCTGTGAGATGAATTCACACATCACCAAGAAGTTTCTAAGAAAGCTTCTTTCTAGTTTTCTTCTGAGAGTATTTCCTTTGTCACCTTGAGCTTCACTGCGCAAGGAAGTATCCCATTGCAGATTTCAAGGAAACTGTGATATCCAAGTCATCACTGAAGAGAAACTTGTAATTCTGTGGGTCACATTCACACATCACAATGCAGTATCTCAGAAGGGTTCTTTCCAGTTTCTGTCTGAGGATATTTCTTTTTTCACCATGGCCCTCAATGAGTTCCAAATATCCCTTTGCCGAATCCACGAGAACAGTGATAGCAAAATGCTCCAAGAAGGGAAGGGTGGAACACTGTGTGATGAAGTCACACATCAGAAATCAATCTCTCAGAAAGCTTCTCTCTATTTATTATCGCAGGATTTTTCCTTTTTCCCCATGGATCTCAATAGTCTCCCAAATATCTCTTTGCAGATTCCACGAGAAGATTGTTAGGAAACTTCTTCCTGAGGAACAAGTTGTAACTGTGTGAGACGAATTCACAGATCAAAAAGAAGTTTCTCAGAAAGCTTCTTTCTCGTTTTTAACTGATGATATTTCCTTTATTGGCGTAGGCCTCAAAGCGATCCAAAGTGGCCCTTCTCAGATTCCTGAAAGACAGTGTTAATGGCCTGCTCCATGAAACATAAGTGTAACTCTGTGAGATGAATTCACACATCACCAACAAGTATCTAAGAAAGCTTCTTTCTAGTTTACTTCTGAGGATATTTCCATAGTCACCGTGAGCTTCACTGCACTAAGACGTATCCCATTGCAGATTTCAAAGAAACTGTGATAGCAGAGTCATTACTGAAGAGAAACTTGTAACTCTGTGAGTTACATTCACACTTCACAATGCAGTTTCTCAGAAGACTTCTTTCCAGTTTCTGTCCGAGGATCTTTCTTTTTTCACCTTAGCCCTCAATGAGCTACCAAATATCACTTTGCTGAATCCAGGAGAACAGTGTTAGCATACTCTTCCAAGAAGGGAAATGTCGAACTCTGTGTGATGAAGACACCCATCAGAAAGCAATCTCTCAGAAAGCTTCTCTATAGTTATTATTCGAGGATATTTCCTTTTTCACCATGTTCCTCGATTGGCTCCCAAATATCACTTTGCAGATTCCACGAAAAGAGTGTTAGCCAACTTCTTCTGAGCAATAAGTTGTAACTCTGTGAGTCGAATTCACAGATCACAAAGAAATTTCTCAGAAAGCTTCTTTCTCATTTTTAACTGATGATATTTCCTTCATCAGCGTAGGCCTCAATGTGATCCAAATTAGCCCTTCTCAGATTCCTGATAGACAGTGTTAATGGCCTGCTCCATGAAACATAAGTGTAACTCTGTCAGATGAATTCACACAACACCAAGAAGTTTCTAAGAAAGCTTCTTACTATTTTTCTTCTGAGTATATTTCCTTAGTCACCGTGAGCTTCACTGCGCTAAGAATTATCCCATTGCAGATTTCAAGGGAACTGTGATAGCAAACTCGTCACTGAAGAGAAACTTGTAACTCTGTGAGTTACATTCCCACATCACAATGCAGTTTCTCAGAAGGGTTCTTTCCAGATTCTGTCTCAGCATATTTCCTTTTTCACCATAGCCCTCAATGAGCTCCCAAATATCACTTTGTTGAATCCACGAGAACAGTGTTAGCCAACTGTTCAAAGAAGGGAAGGGTGGAACTCTGTGTGATGAAGTCACACATCAGAAAGCAATCTCTCTGAAAGCTTCTCTGTAGTTATTATCTGAGGATATTTCCTTTTTCTCCATTGGCCTCCATTAGCTCTTTAATACACTTTGCAGATTCCACGAAAAGTGTGTTAGCAAACTTGTTCAGAGCAATAAGTTGTAACTCTGTGAGACGAATTCACAGATAAGAAAGAAGTTTCTCAGAAAGCTTCATTCTCGTTTTTAAGTGATGATATTTTCTTTATCAGGGTAGGCCTCAATACGATCCAAAGTAGCCTTTCTCAGATTCCTGAAAGACAGTGTTAATGTCGCGCTCCATGAATCATAAGTGTAACTCTGTGAGATGAATTCACACATCAACAAGAAGTTTCTAAGAAAGCTTCTTTCTAGTTTTTTTCTGAGGGGATTTCCTTCGTACCATGAGCTTCAGTGCGCTTAGAAGTATCCCATGGCAGATTTCAAGGAAACTGTGATAGCAAACTCATCACTGAAGAGAAACTTGTATCTCTGTGAGTTACATTCCCACATCACAATGCAGTTTCTCAGAAGGGTTCTTTCCAGTTTCTGTCTGAGGATATATCCTTTTTCAGCATAGCCCTCAATGAGCTCCCAAATATCACTTTGCTGAATCCATGAGAACAGTGTTAGCAAACTGTTCTAAGAAGGGATGGGTGGAATTCTGTGTCATGAAGTCACACATCAGAAAGCAATCTCTCATAAAGCTTCCCTCTAGTTATTGTCGCAGGATATTATCATTTTCACCATGGGCCACAATTGGCTCGCAAATATGACTTTGCAGATTCCACAAAAAGAGTGTTAGCAAACTTGTTCTGAGCAATAAGTTGTACCTCTGTGAGACGAATTCACAGATAACAATGAAGTTTCTCAGAAAGCTTCTTTCTCATTTTTAACTGATGATATTTCCTTTATCAGCATAGGCCTCAATGCGATCCAAAGTAGCCCTTCTCAGATTCCTGAAAGACAGTGTTAATGGCCTGCTCCATGAAACATAAGTGTAACTCTGTGAGATGAATTCACACATCACCAAGAAGTTTCTAAGAAAGCTTCTTTCTATTTTTCTTCTGAGGATATTTCCATTGTCACCATGAGCTTCTCTCCGCTAAGAAGTATCCCATTGCAGATTTAAAGGAAACTGTGTTAGCAATCTCGTCACAGAAGAGAAACTTGTAACTCTGTGAGTTACATTCCCACATCACAATGCAGTTTCTCAAAAGGGTTCTTTCCAGTTTCTGTCTGATTATATATACTTTTTCACCACAGCCCTCAATGAGCTCCCAAATATGACTTTGCTGAATCCAGGAGAACAGTGTTAGCATACTCTTCCAAGAAGGGAAATGTCGAACTCTATGTGATGAAGACACCCATCAGAAGGCCATCTCTCAGAAAGCTTCTCTCTAGTTATTATCCGAGGACATTTCCTTTTTCACCATGGGCCTCTATTCACTCCGAAATATGACTTTGCAGATTCCTCGAAAATGGTGTTAGCAAACTTGTTCTGAGCAATAAGTTGTAACTCTCTGAGACGAATTCACAGATGACAAAGAAGTTTCTCAGAGAGCCTCTTTCTCATTTTTAACTCTTGATATTTCCTTTGTCACCATAGGCCTCAATGCGATCCACAGTAGCCCTTCTCAGATTCCTGAAAGACAGTGTTACTGACCTGGTCCATGAAACATATGTGAAACTCTCTGAGATGAATTCACACATCACCAAGAAGTTTCTAAGAAAACTTCTGTCTAGTTTTCTTCTGTGGATATTTTCTTTTTCAACATAGCCCTCAGTGAGCTCCCAAATATCACTTTGCTGCCTCCACGAGAGCAGTGTTAGCAAACTCTTCCAAGAAGGGAAGGGTGGAATTCTGTGTGATGAAGTCAAACATCAGAAAGCAATCTCTCAGAAAGATTCTCTGTAGTTATTATCTGAGGATATTTCCTTTTTCTCCATTGGCCTCCATTAGCTCTTTAATACACTTTGCAGATTCCACGAAAAGTGTGTTAGCAAACTTGTTCAGAGCAATAAGTTGTAACTCTGTGAGACGAATTCACAGATAAGAAAGAAGTTTCTCAGAAAGCTTCATTCTCGTTTTTAAGTGATGATATTTTCTTTATCAGGGTAGGCCTCAATACGATCCAAAGTAGCCTTTCTCAGATTCCTGAAAGACAGTGTTAATGTCGCGCTCCATGAATCATAAGTGTAACTCTGTGAGATGAATTCACACATCAACAAGAAGTTTCTAAGAAAGCTTCTTTCTAGTTTTTTTCTGAGGGGATTTCCTTCGTACCATGAGCTTCAGTGCGCTTAGAAGTATCCCATGGCAGATTTCAAGGAAACTGTGATAGCAAACTCATCACTGAAGAGAAACTTGTATCTCTGTGAGTTACATTCCCACATCACAATGCAGTTTCTCAGAAGGGTTCTTTCCAGTTTCTGTCTGAGGATATATCCTTTTTCAGCATAGCCCTCAATGAGCTCCCAAATATCACTTTGCTGAATCCATGAGAACAGTGTTAGCAAACTGTTCTAAGAAGGGATGGGTGGAATTCTGTGTCATGAAGTCACACATCAGAAAGCAATCTCTCATAAAGCTTCCCTCTAGTTATTGTCGCAGGATATTATCATTTTCACCATGGGCCACAATTGGCTCGCAAATATGACTTTGCAGATTCCACAAAAAGAGTGTTAGCAAACTTGTTCTGAGCAATAAGTTGTACCTCTGTGAGACGAATTCACAGATAACAATGAAGTTTCTCAGAAAGCTTCTTTCTCATTTTTAACTGATGATATTTCCTTTATCAGCATAGGCCTCAATGCGATCCAAAGTAGCCCTTCTCAGATTCCTGAAAGACAGTGTTAATGGCCTGCTCCATGAAACATAAGTGTAACTCTGTGAGATGAATTCACACATCACCAAGAAGTTTCTAAGAAAGCTTCTTTCTATTTTTCTTCTGAGGATATTTCCATTGTCACCATGAGCTTCTCTCCGCTAAGAAGTATCCCATTGCAGATTTAAAGGAAACTGTGTTAGCAATCTCGTCACAGAAGAGAAACTTGTAACTCTGTGAGTTACATTCCCACATCACAATGCAGTTTCTCAAAAGGGTTCTTTCCAGTTTCTGTCTGATTATATATACTTTTTCACCACAGCCCTCAATGAGCTCCCAAATATGACTTTGCTGAATCCAGGAGAACAGTGTTAGCATACTCTTCCAAGAAGGGAAATGTCGAACTCTATGTGATGAAGACACCCATCAGAAGGCCATCTCTCAGAAAGCTTCTCTCTAGTTATTATCCGAGGACATTTCCTTTTTCACCATGGGCCTCTATTCACTCCGAAATATGACTTTGCAGATTCCTCGAAAATGGTGTTAGCAAACTTGTTCTGAGCAATAAGTTGTAACTCTCTGAGACGAATTCACAGATGACAAAGAAGTTTCTCAGAGAGCCTCTTTCTCATTTTTAACTCTTGATATTTCCTTTGTCACCATAGGCCTCAATGCGATCCACAGTAGCCCTTCTCAGATTCCTGAAAGACAGTGTTACTGACCTGGTCCATGAAACATATGTGAAACTCTCTGAGATGAATTCACACATCACCAAGAAGTTTCTAAGAAAACTTCTGTCTAGTTTTCTTCTGTGGATATTTTCTTTTTCAACATAGCCCTCAGTGAGCTCCCAAATATCACTTTGCTGCCTCCACGAGAGCAGTGTTAGCAAACTCTTCCAAGAAGGGAAGGGTGGAATTCTGTGTGATGAAGTCAAACATCAGAAAGCAATCTCTCAGAAAGATTCTCTAGTTATTATATGAGGACATTTCCTTTTTCACCATGGGCCACTATTGGCTCCCAATATCACTCTGCAGATTTCACGAAAAGAGTGTTAGCAAACTTGTTCTGAGCAATAAATTGTATCTCTGTGAGACGAATTCACAGATCACAAAGAAGTTTCTCAGAAAGGTTCTTTCTCGTTTTTAACTGATGATATTTCCTTTATCAGCATAGGTCTCAATGCGATCCAAAGTAGAACTCCTCAGATTCCTGAAAAACCTTGGTAATGGCATGCTCCATGAAACGTAAGTGTAACTCGGTGAGATGAATTCACACATCACCAAGAAGTTTCTAAGAAAGCTTCTTTCTAGTTTTCCTCTGAGGATATTTCCCTTGTCACAGTGAGCTTCACTGCGCTAAGAAGTATCCCATTGCAGATTTCAAGGAAACTGTGATAGCAAACTCATCACTGAAGAGAAACTTGTAACTCTGTGAGTTACATTCATACATCACAATGCAGTTTCTCAGAAGGGTTCTTTCCAGTTTGTGTCTGAGGATATTTCCTTTTTCACCAAAGCTCTCAGTGAGCTCCCAAATATCACTTTGCTGAATCCACAAGAACACTGTTAGCAAACTGTTCCATGAAGGGAAGGGTGGAACTCTGTGTGATGAAGTCACACATCAGAAAGCAATATCTCAGAATCCTTCTTTCTAGTTATTATCCGAGGATATTTCCCTTTTCACTATGGGGCTCTATTGGCTCCCAAATATGACTTTGCAGTTTCCACGAAAAGAGTGTTAGCAGACTTGTTCTGAGCAATAAGTTGGAACTCTGTAAGACGAATTCACAGATCCCAAAGAAGTTTCTCAGAAAGCTTCCTTCTCGTTTTTAACTGATGATATTTCCTTTATCAGCGTAGGATTCAGTGCGATCCAAAGTAGCCCTTCTCAGATACCTGAAAGACGGTGTTACTGGCCTGGTCCACGAAACATAAGTGTAACTCTGAGAGATGAATTCACACATCACCAGGAAGTTTCTAAGAAAGCTTCGGTCTAGTTTTCTTCTGTGGATATTTCCTTTTTCGCCATAGCCCTCAATGAGCTCCCAAATATCACTTTGCTGCATCCACGAGAACAGTGTTAGCAAACTGTTCCAAGAAGGGAAAGATGGAACTCTGTGGGATGAATTCACACATGAAAAGGCAATCTCTCAGAAAGCTTCTCTCTAGTTATTATCTGAAGATATTTCCTTTTTCACCATGGGCCTCTATGCGCTCCCAAATATGACTTCTCAGATTCCACGAAAAGACTGTTAGCAAACTTGTTCTGAGCAATAGGTTGTAACTCCGTGAGACGAATTCACAGATCACAAAGAAGTTTCTCAGAAACCTTCTTTCTCGTTTTTAACTGATGATATTTCCTTTATCAGCGTAGGCCTCAATGCGATCCAAAGTAGTCCTTCTCGGATTCCTGAAAGAGAGTGTTGATGTCCTGCTACATGAAACATGAGTGTAACTCTCTGAGATGAATTCACACATCACCAAGAAGTTTCTAAGAAAGCTTCTTTCTAGTTTTCTTCTGAGGATATTTCCTTTGTCACCGTGAGCTTCACTGCGCTAAGAAGTATCCCATTCCAGATTTCAAGGAAACTGTGATAGCAAACTCGTCACTGATGAGAAACTTGTAACCCTGTGAGTTACATTCTCACTTCACAATGCAGTTTCTCAGAAGGGTTCTTTCCAGTTTCTGTCTGAGGATATTTGCTTTTTCACCATAGCCCTCAATGAGCTACCAAATATCACTTTGCTGAATCCACGAGAACAGTGCTAGCAAACTGTTCCAAGAAGGCAAGGGTTGAACTCTGTGTGATGAAGTCACACATCAGAAGGCAATCTCTCAGAAGATTCCATCTAGTTATTATCTGAGGACTTTTCCTTTTTCACCATGGGCCTCTATTGGTTCCCAAATATGACTTTGCAATTTCCACGAAAAGAGTGTTAGTAAACTCGTTCTGAGCAATAAGTTGTAACTCTGTGAGACGAATTCACAGATCACAAAGAATTTCTCAGAAAGCTTCTTTCTCGTTTTTAACTGATGATATTTCCTTTATCAGCGTAGGCCTCAATGCGATCCAAAGTAGCACTTCTCAGATTCCTGAAAGACAGTGTTAATGGAGTGCTCCATGAAACATAAGTGTAACTCTGTGAGATGAATTCACACATCACCAAAAACTTTATAAGTAAGATTATTTCTAGTTTCCTTCTGAGGATATTTCCATTGTCACCTTGAGATTCACTGCGCTAAGAAGTATCCCATTGCAGATTTCAAGGAAACTGTGATAGCAATCTCATCCCTGAGGAGAAACTTGGAACTCTGTGAGATACATTCACACATCACAATGCAGTTTCTCAGAAGGGTTCTTTCCAGTTTCTGTCTGAGGATATTTGCTGTATCACCATAGCCCTCAATGAGCTCCTAAATATCACTTTGCTGAAACCACGAGAACAGTGTTAACAAACTGTTCCAAGAAGGGAAGGGTGGAATTCTGTGTGGTGAAGTCACACATCAGAAAGCAATCTCTCAGAAAGATTCTCTCTAGTTATTATCGGAGGATATTTCCTTTTTCACCATGGGTCTCCATTGGCTCCCAAACATCACTTTGCAGATTGCACGAAAAGAGTGTTAGCTAACTTGTCCTGATCAATAAGTTGTAACTCTGTGAGAAGAATTCACAGATCACAAAGAAGTTTCTCAGGAAGCTTCCTTCTCGTTTTTAAATGATGATACTTCCTTTATCAACGTAGTCCTCATTGCGATCCAAAGTAGCCCTTCTCAGATTCCTGAAAGACAGTGTTAATGTCCTGCTCCATGAAACATAAGTGTAACTCTGTGAGATGAATTCACATATCACCAAGAAGTTTCTAAGGAAGCTTCTTTCCAGTTTTCTTCTGAGGATATTTCCTTTGTCATCGTGAGCTTCTTTCCGCTAAGAAGTATCCCATTGCAGATTAAAAGGAAACTGTGATAGCAATCTCGTCACAGAAGAGAAACTTGTAACTCTGTGAGTTACATTCCCACATCACAATGCAGTTTCTCAGAAGGGTTCTTTCCAGTTTCTCTCTGAGGATATTTCCTTTTTCACCATAGCACCTTATGAGCTCCGAAATATCACTTTGCTGAATCCATGAGAAAAGTGTTAGCAAACTGTTCCAAGAAGGGAAGGGTGGAACTCTGTGTGATGATGTCACACATCAGAAAGCAATCTCTCATAAAGCTTCCCTCTAGTTATCGTAAGATATTTCCTTTTTCACCATGTGCCTATATTGGCTCCCAAATATGACTTTGCAGATTCCACGAAAAGAGTGTTAGCAGAATCATTCTGAGCAATAAGTTGTAACTCTGTGAGACGAATTCACAGATCACAAAGAAATTTCTCAGAAAGCTTCCTTCTCGTTTTTAACTGATGATATTTCCTTTATCAGCGTAGGCCTCAATGCGATCCTAAGTAGCCCTTCCCAGATTCCTGAAAGACAGTGTTAATGGCCTGCTCCTTGAACCATAAGTGTAACTCTGTGAGATGAATTCACACATCACCAAGAAGTTTCTAAGAAAGCTTCTTTCTAGTTTTCGTTGGAGGATATTTCCTTAGACACCGTGAGCTTCACTGCGCTAAGGAGTATCCCATTGCAGATTTCAAGGAAACTGTGATAGCAAACTCATCCTGAAAAGATACTTGTAACTCTGTGAGTTACATTCACACATCAAAATGCAGTTTCTCAGAAGGGTTCTTTCCAGTTTCTGTCTGAGGATATATCCTTTTTCACCATAGCACTCAATGAGCTCCCAAATATCACTTTGCGCAATCCACGAGAACAGTGTTAGCAAACTGTTAAAAGAAGGGAAGGGTGGAATTCTGTGAGATGAAGTCACACATCAGAAAGCAATCTCTCAGAAAGCTTCCCTCTAGTTATTATCGCCGGATATTTCCTTTTTCACCATGGGCCTTTATTGGCTCCCAAATATGACTTTGCATATACCACGAAAAGAGTGTTAGCAAACTTGTTCCTGAGGAATAAGTTGTAACTCTCTGAGACGAATTCACAGCTCATAAAGAAGTTTCTCAGAAAGCTTCTTTCTTGTTTTTAACTGATGATATTTCCTTTATCAGCGTAGGCTTCATTGCGATCCAAAGTAGCCCTTCTCAGATTCCTGAAAGACAGTGTTAATGGCCTGTTCCATGAAACATAAGTGTAACTCTGTGAGATGAATTCACACATCACCAAGAAGTTTCTAAGACAACTTCTTTCTGGTTTTTTTCTGGGGATATTTCCTTTGTCACCATGACCATCACGGTGCTGAGAAGTATCCCATTGCAGATTTCAAGGAAACTGTGATAGCAAACTCATCCTGAAAAGATACTTGTAACTCTGTGAGTTACGTTCACACATTTCAATGCAGTTTCTCAGAAGGGTTCTTTCTAGTTTCTGTCTGAGGATATTTCCTTTTACACCGTAGTGCTCAATGAGCTCCCAAATATCACTTTGCTGAATCCATGAGAACAGTGTTTGCAAACTGTTCCGAGAAAGGAGGGGTACAATTCTGTGTGATGAAGTCACACATCAGAAAGCAATCTCTCAGAAAGCTTCTGTCTACTTATTATCTGATTATATTTCCTTTTTCCCCATGGAATCTATTAGCTCCCAAATATCACTTTGCAGATTCCACGAAAAGAGTGTTACCAAACTTGTTTTGAGCAATTAGTTGTAACTCTGTGACACGAATTCACACATCACAATGAAGTTTCTCAGAAAGCGTCTTTCTCATTTTTAACTGATTATATTTCCTTTACCAGCGTAGGCATCAATGCGATCCAAAGTAGCCCTTCTCAGATTCATGAAAGACAGTGTTAATGGCCTGCGCCAAGAAACATAAGTGTAACTCTGTGAGATGAATTCACACATCACCAAGAAGTTTCTACGAACGTTTCTTTCTAGTTTTCTTCTGAGTATATTTCCTTTGTCACTGTGAGCTTCACTGCACTAAAAAGTATCCCAGTGTAGATTTCAAGAAAACTATGATAATAAACTCATCACGGAAGAGAAACTTGTAACTCTGGGAGATACATTCATACATCACAATAAAGTTTCTCGGAAGGGTTCCTTCCAATTTCTGTCTGAGGATTTTTCCTTTTTCACCGTAGCCCACAATGAGCTCCCAAATATCACTTTGCTGATTCCACGAGAACAGTGTTAGCAAACTGCTCCAAGAAAGTAAGGGTGGGGGCGGAGCAAGATGGCCGAATAGGAACAGCTCCAGTCTCCAACTCCCAGCGCGAGCGACACAGAAGACCGGTGATTTCTGCATTTTCAACTGAGGTACTGGGGTCATCTCACTAGGGAGTGCCGGACAATCGGTGCTGGTCAGCTGCTGCAGCCTGACCAGCGAGAGCTGAAGCAGGGCGAGGCATCGCCTCACCTGGAAGCGCAAGGGGGAAGGGGATCCGTTTTCCTAGCCAGGGGAACTGAGACACACAACACCTGGAAAATCGGGTAACTCCCACCCCAATACTGCGCTGTAAGCATACAGGCATCCCAGGAGAATATATCCCACACCTGGCCGGGAGGGTCCCACGCCCACGAAGCCTCCCTCACTGCTAACACAGCAGTCTGCCGCGATCTATCGGCAAGGCAGCAGCGAGGCTGGGGGAGGGGTGCCCGCCATTGCTGAGGCTTAAGTAAGTAAACAAAGCCGCTGGGAAGCTCGAACTGGGTGGAGCTCACAGCAGCTCAAGGAAGCCTGCCTGTCTCTGTAGTCTCCACCTCTGGGGACAGCGCACAGCTGAAGACCAACAGGGGAAGTAGCGGGAGCCGGTGCAGACGCGAACGACTCTGTCTGACAGCTTTGGGGAGAGCCGCGGATCTCCCAACACGGAGGTTGAGATCTGAGAACGGACAGACTGCCTGCTCAGGTGTGTCCCTGACCCCTGAGTAGCCTAGCTGGGAGAAATCCCCCACTAGGGGCAGTCTGACACCCCACACCTCACAGGGTGGAGTACACCCCTGAGAGGACACTTCCAAAGGAAGAATCAGACAGGTACACTCGCTGTTCAGCAATATTCTATCTTCGGCAACCTCTGCTGCTGATACCCAGGCAAACAGGGTCTGGAGTGGACCTCAAGCAATCTCCAACAGACCAACAGAGAGTCCTTCTGACTGTCAGAAGGAAAACTATCAAACAGGAAGGACACCTATACCAAAACCCCATCAGTTCGTCACCACCATCAAAGACCAGAGACAGATAAAACCACAAAGATGGGGAAGAAGCAGGGCAGAAAAGCTGGAAATTCAAAAAAAAAGAGCGCATCTCCCCCTGCAAAGGAGCGCAGCCCATCACCAGCAACGGATCAAAGCTGGTCAGAGAATGACTTGGACGAGAGGAGCGAAGAAGGCTTCAGTCCATCAAACTTATCAGAGCTAAAGGAGGAATTACGTACCCAGCGCAAAGAAACTAAAAATCTTGAAAAAAGAGTGGAAGAATTGACAGCTAGACTCATTAATGCAGAGAAGATCATAAACGAAATGACAGAGATGAAAACCATGACACGAGAAATACGTGACAAATGCACAAGCTTCAGTAACCGACTCGATCAACTGGAAGAAAGAGTATCAGCGATTGAGGATCAAATGAATGAAATGAAGCGAGAAGAGAAACCAAAAGAAAAAAGAAGAAAAAGAAATGAGCAAAGCCTGCAAGAAGTATGGGATTACGTAAAAAGACCAAATCTACGTCTGATTGGGGTGCCTGAAAGTGAGGGGGAAAATGGAACCAAGTTGGAAAACGCTCTTCAGGATATCATCCAGGAGAACTTCCCCAACCTAGTAGGGCAGGCCAACATTCAAATTCAGGAAATACAGAGAACGCCACAAAGATACTCCTCCAGAAGAGCAACTCCAAGACACATAATTGCCAGATTCACCAAAGTTGAAATGAAGGAAAAAATCTTAAGGGCAGCCAGAGAGAAAGGTCGGGTCACCCACAAAGGGAAGCCCATCAGACTAACAGCAGATCTCTCGGCAGAAACTCTACAAGCCAGAAGAGAGTGGGGGCCAATATTCAACGTTCTTAAAGAAAAGAATTTTAAACCCAGAATTTCATATCCAGCCAAACTAAGTTTCATAAGAGAAGGAGAAATAAAATCCTTTACAGATAAGCAAATGCTTAGAGATTTTGTCACCACCAGGCCTGCCTTACAAGAGACCCTGAAGGAAGCCCTAAACATGGAAAGGAACAACCGGTACCAGCCATCGCAAAAACTTGGCAAAATGTAAAGACCATCGAGGCTAGGAAGAAACTGCATCAACTAACGAGCAAAATAACCAGTTAATATCATAATGGCAGGATCAAGTTCACACATAACAATATTAACCTTAAATGTTAATGGACTAAATGCTCCAATTAAAAGACACA
This sequence comes from Rhinopithecus roxellana, assembly GCF_007565055.1. Classification (NCBI taxonomy): domain Eukaryota; kingdom Metazoa; phylum Chordata; class Mammalia; order Primates; family Cercopithecidae; genus Rhinopithecus; species Rhinopithecus roxellana. The sequence continues at coordinate 136,176,308 of NC_044554.1, read as the reverse complement.
GACTGGCAAACTGGATAAAGAGTCAAGACCCATCAGTCTGCTGTATTCAGGAGACCCATCTCACATGCAGAGACATACATAGGCTCAAAAAAAAGGGATGGAGGAAGATCTACCAAGCAAATGGAGAACAAAAAAAAGCAGGGGTTGCAATCCTAGTCTCTGATAAAACAGACTTTAAACCATCAAAGATCAAAAGAGACAAAGAAGGCCATTACATAATGGTAAAGGGATCAATTCAACAGGAAGAGCTAACTCTCCTAAATATATATGCACCCAATACAGGAGCACCCAGATTCATAAAGCAAGTCCTTAGAGACTTACAAAGAGACTTAGACTCCCATACAATAATCATGGGAGACTTCAACACTCCACTGTCAACATTAGACAGATCAACGAGACAGAAAGTTAACAAGGATATCCAGGAATTGAACTCATCTCTGCACCAAGCGGACCTAATAGACATCTATAGAACTCTCCACCCCAAATCAACAGAATATACATTCTTCTCAGCACCACATCGCACTTATTCCAAAATTGACCACATAATTGGAAGTAAAGAACTCCTCAGCAAATGTACAAGAACAGAAATTATAACAAACTGTCTCTCAGACCACAGTGCAATCAAACTAGAACTCAGGACTAAGAAACTCAATCAAAACCGCTCAACTACATGGAAACTGAACAACCTGCTCCTGAATGACTACTGGGTACATAACGAAATGAAAGCGGAAATAAAGATGTTCTTTGAAACCAATGAGAACAAAGATACAACATACCAGAATCTCTGGGACACATTTAAAGCAGTGTGTAGAGGGAAATTTATAGCACTAAATGCCCACAAGAGAAAACAGGAAAGATCTAAAATTGACACTCTAACATCACAATTAAAAGAACTAGAGAGGCAAGAGCAATCACATTCAAAAGCTAGCAGAAGGCAAGAAATAACTAAGATCAGAGCAGAACTGAAGGAGATAGAGACACAAAAAACCCTCCAAAAAATCAATGAATCCAGGAGTTGGTTTTTTGAAAAGATCAACAAAATTGACAGACCGCTAGCAAGGCTAATAAAGAAAAAAAGAGAGAGGAATCAAATCGATGCAATAAAAAATGATAAAGGGGATATCACCACTGACCCCACAGAAATACAAACTACCATCAGAGAATACTATAAACGCCTCTACGCAAATCAACTAGAAAATCTAGAAGAAATGGATAATTTCCTGGACACTTACACTCTCCCAAGGCTAAAGCAGGAAGAAGTTGAATCCCGGAATAGACCAATAGCAGGCTCTGAAATTGAGGCAACAATTAATAGCCTACCCATCAAAAAAAGTCCAGGACCAGATGGATTCACAGCTGAATTCTACCAGAGGTACAAGGAGGAGCTGGTACCATTCCTTCTGAAACTATTCCAATCAATAGAAAAAGAGGGAATCCTCCCTAACTCATTTTATGAGGCCAACATCATCCTGATACCAAAGCCTGGCAGAGACACAACAAAAAAAGAGAATTTTAGACCAATATCCCTGATGAACATTGATGCAAAAATCCTCAATAAAATACTGGCAAACCGGATTCAGCAGCACATCAAAAAGCTTATCCACCATGATCAAGTGGGCTTCATCCCTGGGATGCAAGGCTGGTTCAACATTCGCAAATCAATAAACGTAATCCAGCATATAAACAGAACCAAAGACAAGAACCACATGATCATCTCAATAGATGCAGAAAAGGCTTTTGACAAAACTCAACAGCCCTTCATGCTAAAAACGCTCAATAAATTCGGTATTGATGGAACGTACCTCAAAATAATAAGAGCTATTTATGACAAACCCACAGCTAATATCATACTGAATGGGCAAAAACTGGAAAAATTCCCTTTGAAAACTGGCACAAGACAGGGATGCCCTCTCTCACCACTCCTATTCAACATAGTCTTGGAAGTTCTGGCTAGGGCAATCAGGCAAGAGAAAGAAATCAAGGGTATCCAGTTAGGAAAAGAAGAAGTCAAATTGTCCCTGTTTGCAGATGACATGATTGTATATTTAGAAAACCCCATCGTCTCAGCCCAAAATCTCCTTAAGCTGATAAGCAACTTCAGCAAAGTCTCAGGATACAAAATTAATGTGCAAAAATCACAAGCATTCTTATACACCAGCAACAGACAAGCAGAGAGCCAAATCAGGAATGAACTTCCATTCACAATTGCTTCAAAGAGAATAAAATACCTAGGAATCCAGCTTACAAGGGATGTAAAGGACCTCTTCAAGGAGAACTACAAACCACTGCTCAGTGAAATCAAAGAGGACACAAACAAATGGAAGAACATACCATGCTCATGAATAGGAAGAATCAATATCGTGAAAATGGCCATACTCCCCAAGGTTATTTATAGATTCAATGTCATCCCAATCAAGCTACCAATGAGTTTCTTCACAGAATTGGAAAAAACTGCTTTAAAGTTCATATGGAACCAAAAAAGAGCCCGCATTGCCAAGACAATCCTACGTCAAAAGGACAAAGCTGGAGGCGTCACGCTACCTGACTTCAAACTATACTACAAGGCTACAGTAACCAAAACAGCATGGTACTGGTACCAAAACAGAGATATAGACCAATGGAACAGAACAGAGTCCTCAGAAATAATACCGCACATCTACAGCCATCTGATCTTTGACAAACCTGAGAGAAACAAGAAATGGGGAAAGGATTCCCTATTTAATAAATGGTGCTGGGAAAATTGGCTAGCCATAAGTAGAAAGCTGAAACTGGATCCTTTCCTTACCCCTTATACGAAGATTAATTCAAGATGGATTAGAGACTTAAATGTTAGACCTAATACCATAAAAACCCTAGAAGAAAATCTAGGTAGTACCATTCAGGACATAGGCATGGGCAAGGACTTCATGTCTAAAACACCAAAAGCAACGGTAGCAAAAGCAAAAATTGACAAATGGGATCTAATTAAACTAAAGAGCTTTTGCACAGCAAAAGAAACTACCATCAGAGTGAACAGGCAACCTACAGAATGGGAGAAAATTTTTGCAACCTACTCATCTGACAAAGGGCTAATATCCAGAATCTACAAAGAACTCAAACAAATATACGAGAAAAAAACAAACAACCCCATCAAAAAGTGGGGAAAGGATATGAACAGACATTTCTCAAAAGAAGATATTCATACAGCCAACAGACACATGAAAAAATGCTCATCATCACTGGCCATCAGAGAAATGCAAATCAAAACCACAATGAGATACCATCTCACACCAGTTAGAATGGCAATCATTAAGAAGTCAGGAAACAACAGGTGTTGGAGAGGATGTGGAGAAATAGGAACACTTTTACACTGTTGGTGGGATTGTAAACTAGTTCAACCATTATGGAAAACAGTATGGCAATTCCTCAAGGATCTAGAACTAGATGTACCATATGACCCAGCCATCCCACTACTGGGTATATACCCAAAGGATTATAAATTAGTCTACTACAAAGACACATGTACACGTATGTTTATTGCGGCACTATTCACAATAGCAAAGACTTGGAATCAACCCAAATGTCCATCTGTGACAGACTGGATTAAGAAAATGTGGCACATATACACCATGGAATACTATGCAGCCATAAAAAAGGATGAGTTTGCGTCCTTTGTAGGGACATGGATGCAGCTGGAAACCATCATTCTTAGCAAACTATCACAAGAAGAGAAAACCAAACACCGCATGTTCTCACTCATAGGTGGGAACTGAACAGTGAGATCACTTGGACTCGGGAAGGGGAACATCACACACTGGGGTCTATCATGGGGAGGGGGGAGGGGGGAGGAGGGAGGGATTGCATTGGGGAGTTATACATGATATAAATGATGAATTGATGGGTGCTGACGAGTTGATGGGTGCAGCACACCAACATGGCATAAGTATACATATGTAACAAACCTGCACGTTATGCACATGTACCCTAGAAGTTAAAGTATAATAAAAAAAAAAAAAAAAAAAGAAAGTAAGGGTGGAACTTTGTGTGATGAAGTCACACATCAGAAAGCAATCTCTCAGAAAGCTTCTCTCTAGTTATTATCACAGGATATTTCCTTTTTCACCATGGGCCTCTTGGCTCCCAAATATCACTTTGCAGATTCCACGAAACAGGGTTAGCAAACTTATTATGAGCAGTAAGAGGTAACTCTGTGAGACGAATTCACAGATCACAAAGAAGTTTCTCAGAAAGATTCTTTCTCGTTTTTAACTGATGATATTTCCTTTATCAGCGTAGGCCTCAATGCGTTTAAGGTTGCCCTTCACAAATTCCTGAAAGACACTGTTAATGGCCTGCTCCATGAAACATAAGTGTAACTCTGTGAGATGAATTCACACATCCCCAAGAAGTTTCTAAGAAAGCTTCTTTCTAGTTTTCTTCTGAGGCTATTTGCTTTGTCACCATGAGCTTCACTATAATATGAAGTATCCCATTGCAGATTTCAAGGAAACTGTGATAGCCAACTCATCACTGAAGTGAAACTTGTAACTCTGTGAGTTACATTCTCACATCACAATGCGGTTTCTCAGAAGGTTTCTTTCCAGTTTCTGTCTGAGGATATATCCTTTTTAACCATAGCCCTCAATGAGCTCCCAAATATGACTTTGCTGAATCCAGGAGAACACTGTTAGCAAACTGTTCCAAGAAGGGATGGGTGGAACTCTGTGTGATGAAATCACACATCAGAAAGCAATCTCTCAGAAACCTTCTCTCTAGTTATTATCATAAGATATTTCCTTTTTCACCATGGGCCTCCATTGGCTCCCAAACATCACTTCGCAGATTCCACGAAAAGAGTGTTAGCAAACGTGTTCGGAGCAATAAGTTGTAACTCTGTTAGACGAATTCACAGATCACAACGAAGTTTCTCAGAATGCTTCTTTCTCGTTTTTAACTGATGATATTTCCTTTATCAGCATAGGCCTCAATGCGATCCAATGTAGCCCTTCTCAGATTCCTGAAAGACAGTGTTAATGGTCTGCTCCATGAAACATTAGTTAACTCTGTGAGATGAATTCACACCTCACCAAGAAGTTTCTAAGAAAGCTTCTTTCTAGTTTTCTTCTGAGGATATTTCCTTTGTCACCATGAGCGTCACTGCCCTAAGAAGTATCCCATTGCAGATTGCAAGGAAACTGTGATAGCAAAACCATCACTGAAGAAAAACATGTAACTCTTTGAGTTACATTCACACATCACAATGGAGTTTCTCAGAAGGGTTCGTCCCAGTTTCTGTCTGAGGATATTTGCTTTATCACCATACCCCTCAAAGAGCTCCCAAATATCACTCTGCTGAATCCACGAGAACAGTGTTAGCAAACTGTTCCAAGAAGGGAAGAGTGGAATTCTGTGTGATGAAGTCACACATCAGAAAGCAATCCCTCAGAAAGCTTCTCTCTAGTTATTATCGCAGGATATTTCCTTTTTCCCCATGGGCATCCATGGTCTCCCAAATATCACTTTGCAGATTCCACGAAAAGAGTGTTAGCAAACTTCTTCCTGAGGAATACGTAGTAACTCTGTGAGACGAATTCACAGATCACAAAGGAGATTCTTAGAGACTTCTTTCTCATTGTTAACGGATGATATTTCCTTTATCAGAGTAGGCCTCTATGGGTTCCCAAGGAGCTCTTCTCAGAATCCTGAACGACAGTGTTAATGGCCTGCTCCATGAAACATAAGTGTAAATCTGTGGGGTGAAATCACACATCACCAAGAAGTTTCTAAGAAAGCTTCTTTCTAGTTTTCTTCTGAGGATATTTCCTTTGGCACCGTGAGCTTCACTGCGCTAAGAAGTATCCCTTTGGAGACTTCAAGGAAACTGTGATAGCAAACTCTTCACTGAAGAGAAACTTGTAACTCTCTGAGTTACATTCACACATCACAATGCAGCTTCTCAGAAGGGTTCTTTCCAGTTTCTGTCTGAGGATGTTTCCTTTTTCACCATAGCCCTCAATCAGCTCCCAAATATCACTTTGCTGAATCCGCGAGAATAGTGTTAGCAAACTGTTCCAAAAGGGAAGGGTGGAATTCTGTGTGATGAAGTCACACATCAAAAAGCAATCTCTCAAAAGCTTCTCTCTACTTATTATCTGAGGATATTTCCTTTTTCCCCATGGAATCTATTGGCTCCCAAATATCACTTTGCAGATTCCACGAAAAGAATATTAGCAAACTTGTTCTGAGCAATAAGTTGTAACTCTGTGAGACGAATTCACACAGCACAGTGAAGTTTCTCAGAAAGCTTCTTTCTCGTTTTTAACTGATGATATTTCCTTTATCAGCGTAGGCCTCAAAGCGATCCAAAGTAGCCCTTCTCAGCTTCCGGAAAGACAGTGTTAATGGCCTGCTCCAAGAAAAATAAGTGTAACTTATTTTTGAATAAGATGAATTCACACCTCACCAAGAAGTTTCTAAGAAAGCTTCTTTCTAGTTTTCTTCTGAGGATATTTCCTTTGTCACCATGAGCTTCAGTGCGATAAGAAGTATCCCATTGCAGATTTCAAGGAAACTGTGATAGGAAACTCATTACAGAAGTGAAAGTTGTAAATTCGTGAGTTACATTCACACATCACAATGCAGTTTCTCAGAAGGGTTCTTTCCAGTTTCTGTCTGAAAATATTTCCTTTTCCACCAGAGCCCTCAATGAGCTCCCGAATATCACTTTGCTGAATCCACGAGAACAGTGTTAGCCAACTGTTCCAAGAAGGCAAAGGTGGAACTCTATGTGATGAAGTCACACATCTGAAAGCAATCTCTCAGAAAGCTTCTTTCTAGTTATTATCTGAGGATATTTCCTTTTCCCCATGGGCCTCAATGGTCTCCCAATATCCCTTTGCAGATTCCACGAAAAGAGTGTTAGCAAACTTGTTCCTGAGGAATAAGTTTTAACCCTGTGAGACGAAATCACAGATCACAAAGAACTTTCTCAGAAAGCTTCCTTCTCGTTTTAACTGATGATATTTCCTTTATCAGCGTAGGCCTCAATGCGATCCAAAGTAGCCCTTCTCTGATTCCTGAAAGACAGTGTTATTCACCTGCCCCAGGAAACTGAAGTGTAACTCTGTGAGATGAATTCACACATCACTAAGAAGTTTCTAAGTGAGCTACTTTCTAGTTTTCTTCTAAGGATATTTCCTTTGTCACCGTGAGCTTCACTGCGATAAGAAGTATCCCATTGCAGATTTCAAGGGCACTGTGATAGCAAAATCATCACTGAAGAGAAATTTGTAACTCTGTGAGCTACATTCACCCATCACAATGCAGTTTCTCAGAACGGTTCTTTCCAGTTTCTGTCTGAGGATACTTCCTTTTTCACCATAGCCCTCAAGGAGCTCCCAAATGTCACTTTGCTGAATCCACGAGAACAGTGTTAGCAAACTGTTCAAAGAAGGGAAGGGTGGAACTCTGTGTGATGAAGTTACGCATCAGAAAACAATCTCTCAGAAACCTTTTCTCTAGTTATTATCCGAGGATATTTCCTTTTTCAGCATGGGCCTCTATTGGCTCTGAAATATCACTTTGCAGATTCCATGAAAAGAGTGTTAGCACACTTGTTCTGAGCAATAAGTTGTAACTCTGTGAGACGAATTCACAGATCAAAAAGAACTTTCTCAGAAACCTTCCTTCTCCTTTTTATCTGACGATATTTACTTTATCAGCGTAGGTCTTAATGCGATCCAAAGTAGTCATTCTCAGATTCCTGACAGTTGTAATGGCCTACTCCATGACACATAAGTGTAACTCTGAGAGATGAATTCATACATCACCAAGAAGTTTCTAAGAAAGTTTCTTTCTAGTTTTCTTCTGAGGATATTTCCTTTTTCACCGTGAGCTTCACTGCACTAAGAAGTATCCCATTGCAGATTTCAGGGAAACTGTGAGAGGAAACTCGTCACTGAAGAGAAACTTGTAACTCTGTGAGTTACATTCACACATCACAATGCAGTTTCTCAGAATTGTTCTTTCCAGTTTCTGTCTGAGGATATTTCCTTTTTCACCATAGCCCTCAAGGAGCTCCCAAATATTACCTTGCTGAATCACCGAGAACAGTGTTAACAAAACTGTTCCAGAAGGGATGGGTGGAACTCTGTGTGATGAAGTCACATCAGAAAGCAATCTCTCAGAAACTTTCTCTCTAATTATTATC
>NC_044554.1:136133432-136168020 GCF_007565055.1 Rhinopithecus roxellana | reverse complement strand
AAGAAGCAGTTTGCTAACACTCTTTTCGTGGAATCTGCAAAGTGATATTTGGGAGCCTATTGGGGCCCATGGTGATAACGGAAATATCCTCACATAATAACTAAAGAGAAGCTTTCTGAGAAACTGCATTGCCATGTGTGAATGCAACTCACAGAGTTACACGTTTCTCTTCAGTGATCAGTTTGTTAGCACAGTTTTCTGGAAATCTGCAATTAGATACTTCATAGCGCAATGAACATAACAGTGAGAAATGAAATATCCAGAGATGAAAACTAGAAAGAAGCTTTCTTAGAAACTTCTTGGTGATGTGTGAATTCATCTCACAGAGTTACACTTATGTTTCGTGGAGCAGTCCGTTAACACTGTCTTTGAGGATTCTGAGAAGGGCTTCTTTAGACCACTTTGAGGCCTACGCTGATAAAGGAAATTTCATCCGTTCAAACCGTGAAAGAAGCTTTCTGAGAAACTTCTTTCTGATCTGTGAGTTCATCTCACAGAGTTACAACCTCTGCCTCAAGAAACAGTTTGCTAACACTCTTTTCGTGGATCTGCAAAGTGATATTTGGGAGCCTATTGGGGCCCATGGTGATAAGGAAATATCCTCACATATAACTAAGAGAAGCTTTCTGAGAAACTGCATTGCCAATGTTGAATGCAACTCACAGATTACACGTTCTCTTCTGTGATCAGTTTGTTAGCACATTTTCTGGAATCTGCAATTAGATACTTCATAGCGCAATGAACATAACAGTGACAAATGAATATCCAGAGATGAAAACTAGAAGAAGCTTTCTTAGAAACTTCTTGGTGATGTGTGAATTCATCGCACAGAGTTACACTTATGTTTCGTGGAGCAGGTCCATTAACACGGTCTTGAGGAATCGAGAAGGGCTTCTTGTGGATCATATTGAGGCCTACGCTGATAAAGGAAATTCATCCGTTCAAAACGTGAAAGAAAGCTTTCTCAGAAACTTCTTTCTGATCTGTGAGTTCATCTCACAGAGTTACAACCTCTGCCTCAAGAAGCAGTTTGCTAACACTCTTTCGTGGAATCTGCAAAGTGATATTTGGGAGCCTATTGGGGCCCATGGTGATAAAGGAAATATCCTCACATAATAACTAAAGAGAAGCTTTCTGAGAAACTGCATTGCCAAGTGTGAATGCAACCCACAGAGTTACACGTTTCTCTTCAGTGATCAGTTTGTTAGCCACAGTTTTCTGGAAATCTGCAATTAGATACTTCATAGCGCAATGAACATTACAGTGACAAAGGAAATATCCAGAGATGAAAACTAGAAAGAAGCTTTCTTAGAAACTTCTTGGTGATGTGTGAATTCATCTCACAGAGTTACACTTATGTTTCGTGGAGCAGTCCATTAACACTGTCTTTGAGGAATCTGAGAAGGGCTTCTTTGGATCATATTGAGGCCTACGCTGATAAAGGAAATTTCATCCGTTCAAAACGTGAAAGAAGCTTTCTGAGAAACTTCTTTCTGATCTGTGAGTTCATCTCACAGAGTTACAACCTCTGCCTCAAGAAGCAGTTTGCTAACACTCTTTTCGTGGAATCTGCAAAGTGATATTTGGGAGCCTATTGGGGCCCATGGTAATAAAGGAAATATCCTCACATAATAACTAAAGAGAAGCTTTCTGAGAAACTGCATTGCCAAGTGTGAATGCAACCCACAGAGTTACACGTTTCTCTTCAGTGATCAGTTTGTTAGCACAGTTTTCTGGAAATCTGCAATTAGATACTTCATAGCGCAATGAACATTACAGTGACAAAGGAATTATCCAGAGATGAAAACTAGAAAGAAGCTTTCTTAGAAACTTCTTGGTGATGTGTGAATTCATCTCACAGAGTTACACTTATGTTTCGTGGAGCAGTCCGTTAACACTGTCTTTGAGGATTCTGAGAAGGGCTTCTTTAGACCACTTTGAGGCCTACGCTGATAAAGGAAATTTCATCCGTTCAAACCGTGAAAGAAGCTTTCTGAGAAACTTCTTTCTGATCTGTGAGTTCATCTCACAGAGTTACAACCTCTGCCTCAAGAAGCAGTTTGCTAACACTCTTTTCGTGGAATCTGCAAAGTGATATTTGGGAGCCTATTGGGGCCCATGGTGATAAAGGAAATATCCTCACATAATAACTAAAGAGAAGCTTTCTGAGAAACTGCATTGCCATGTGTGAATGCAACTCACAGAGTTACACGTTTCTCTTCGGTGATCAGTTTGTTAGCACAGTTTTCTGGAAATCTGCAATTAGATACTTCATAGCGCAATGAACATAACAGTGACAAATGAAATATCCACAGATGAAAACTAGAAAGAAGCTTTCTTAGAAACTTCTTGGTGATGTGTGAATTCATCTCACAGAGTTACACTTATGTTTCTTGGAGCAGTGCATTAACACTGTCTTTGAGGAATCTGAGAAGGGCTTCTTTGGATCATATTGAGGCCTAAGCTGATAAAGGAAATTTCATCCGTTCAAAACGTGAAAGAAGCTTTCTGAGAAACTTCTTTCTTATCTGTGAGTTCATCTCACAGAGTTACAGCCTCTGCCTCAAGAAGCAGTTTGCTAACACTCTTTTCGTGGAATCTGCAAAGTGATATTTGGGAGCCTATTGGGGCCCATGGTGATAAAGGAAATATCCTCACATAATAACTAAAGAGAAGCTTTCTGAGAAACTGCATTGCCATGTGTGAATGCAACTCACAGACTTACGCCAGTGTTCTTTGGAGCCGTTTCTTTGGACTGTTTCCGTGGATTCTGAGAAGTGATATTTCAGATAGCTTTGAAGAATAGAAGGAGAAAGGAAATATCCTTCAAGAGAAAGCGGAACCAAGCTTTGTGAGAAACTGCTTTGTGATATGTGAATTCATTTCACAGTGTTCTATCACCCGTTCTCGGGGGAGTTTCCTAGCACTCATTTTGAGGAATCTCAGATGTGATGTCTTGGATATCGTTGAATCGCATGCTGAATAAGGAACTATCCTCAGAGAAACCTGCAGAGAAGGCTTCTCAAAAACTTCTTTGTTGTGGGTGAATTCAGCCCACAGATGTCCATCATTGTTTCCACTGAGAAACTCGCTAGCAGAATTTTCGCAGAATCTGCAATAGGACACACGGTGGCGCTCCAAGACCACAAATAACCTCGTCTTACTAAAGAAAGAAGCTTTCTGAGAAACGCTATGTGATGTGTGAATTCAACTCACTAAGTTGCAGCGGTATTTCGTGGGGCCGTGGCCTAGGCCTATTTGTGTGGAATCTGAGAACAGATATTCCCGATCCCTTTGAAAACAATGGGGCCAATGGAAACATCTTCCAATAAAAATGAGAAAGAAGCTTTCTGAGAAACTTCTTTCTGATCTGTGAGTTCATCTCACAGAGTTACAACCTCTGCCTCAAGAAGCAGTTTGCTAACACTCTTTTCGTGGAATCTGCAAAGTGATATTTGGGAGCCTATTGGGGCCCATGGTGATAAAGGAAATATCCTCACATAATAACTAAAGAGAAGCTTTCTGAGAAACTGCATTGCCATGTGTGAATGCAACTCACAGAGTTACACGTTTCTCTTCAGTGATCAGTTTGTTAGCACAGTTTTCTGGAAATCTGCAATTAGATACTTCATAGCGCAATGAACATTACAGTGACAAATGAAATATCCACAAATGAAAACTAGAAAGAAGCCTTCTTAGAAACTTCTTGGTGATGTGTGAATTCATCTCACAGAGTTACACTTATGTTTCGTGGAGCAGTCCATTAACACTGTCTTTGAGGAATCTGAGAAGGGCTTCTTTGGATCACATTGAGGCCTACGCTGATAAAGGAAATTTCATCCGTTCAAAACGTGAAGGAAGCTTTCTCAGAAACTTCTTTCTGATCTGTGAGTTCATCTCACAGAGTTACAACCTCTGCCTCAAGAAGCAGTTTGCTAACACTCTTTTCGTGGAATCTGCAAAGTGATATTTGGGAGCCTATTGGGGCCCATGGTAATAAAGGAAATATCCTCACATAATAACTAAGGAGAAGCTTTCTGAGAAACTGCATTGCCAGTGTGTGAATGCAACTCACAGAGTTACACGTTTCTCTTCAGTGATCAGTTTGTTAGCACAGTTTTCTGGAAATCTGCAATTAGATACTTCATAGCGCAATGAACATTACAGTGACAAAGGAAATATCCACAGATGAAAACTAGAAAGAAGCTTTCTTAGAAACTTCTTGGTGATGTGTGAATTCATCTCACAGAGTTACACTTATGTTTCGTGGAGCAGTGCCATTAACACTGTCTTTGAGGAATCTGAGAAGGGCTTCTTTGGATCATATTGAGGCCTACGCTGATAAAGGAAATTTCATCCGTTCAAAACGTGAAAGAAGCTTTCTGAGAAACTTCTTTCTGATCTGTGAGTTCATCTCACAGAGTTACAACCTCTGCCTCAAGAAGCAGTTTGCTAACACTCTTTTCGTGGAATCTGCAAAGTGATATTTGGGAGCCTATTGGGGCCCATGGTAATAAAGGAAATATCCTCACATAATAACTAAAGAGAAGCTTTCTGAGAAACTGCATTGCCAAGTGTGAATGCAACCCACAGAGTTACACGTTTCTCTTCAGTGATCAGTTTGTTAGCACAGTTTTCTGGAAATCTGCAATTAGATACTTCATAGCGCAATGAACATTACAGTGACAAAGGAAATATCCAGAGATGAAAACTAGAAAGAAGCTTTCTTAGAAACTTCTTGGTGATGTGTGAATTCATCTCACAGAGTTACACTTATGTTTCGTGGAGCAGTCCATTAACACTGTCTTTGAGGAATCTGAGAAGGGCTTCTTTGGATCATATTGAGGCCTACGCTGATAAAGGAAATTTCATCCGTTCAAAACGTGAAAGAAGCTTTCTGAGAAACTTCTTTCTGATCTGTGAGTTCATCTCACAGAGTTACAACCTCTGCCTCAAGAAGCAGTTTGCTAACACTCTTTTCGTGGAATCTGCAAAGTGATATTTGGGAGCCTATTGGGGCCCATGGTGATAACGGAAATATCCTCACATAATAACTAAAGAGAAGCTTTCTGAGAAACTGCATTGCCATGTGTGAATGCAACTCACAGAGTTACACGTTTCTCTTCAGTGATCAGTTTGTTAGCACAGTTTTCTGGAAATCTGCAATTAGATACTTCATAGCGCAATGAACATTACAGTGACAAATGAAATATCCACAAATGAAAACTAGAAAGAAGCCTTCTTAGAAACTTCTTGGTGATGTGTGAATTCATCTCACAGAGTTACACTTATGTTTCGTGGAGCACTCCATTAACACTGTCTTTGAGGAATCTGAGAAGGGCTTCTTTGGATCACATTGAGGCCTACGCTGATAAAGGAAATTTCATCCGTTCAAAACGTGAAGGAAGCTTTCTCAGAAACTTCTTTCTGATCTGTGAGTTCATCTCACAGAGTTACAACCTCTGCCTCAAGAAGCAGTTTCCTAACACTCTTTTCGTGGAATCTGCAAAGTGATATTTGGGAGCCTATTGGGGCCCATGGTAATAAAGGAAATATCCTCACATAATAACTAAGGAGAAGCTTTCTGAGAAACTGCATTGCCAGTGTGTGAATGCAACTCACAGAGTTACACGTTTCTCTTCAGTGATCAGTTTGTTAGCACAGTTTTCTGGAAATCTGCAATTAGATACTTCATAGCGCAATGAACATTACAGTGACAAAGGAAATATCCACAGATGAAAACTAGAAAGAAGCTTTCTTAGAAACTTCTTGGTGATGTGTGAATTCATCTCACAGAGTTACACTTATGTATCGTGGAGCAGTGCATTAACACTGTCTTTGAGGAATCTGAGAAGGGCTTCTTTGGATCATACTGAGGCCTAAGCTGATAAAGGAAATTTCATCCGTTCAAAACGTGAAAGAAGCTTTCTGAGAAACTTCTTTCTGATCTGTGAGTTCATCTCACAGAGTTACAACCTCTGCCTCAAGAAGCAGTTTGCTAACACTCTTTTCGTGGAATCTGCAAAGTGATATTTGGGAGCCTATTGGGGCCCATGGTTAATAAAGGAAATATCCTCACATAATAACTAAAGAGAAAGCTTTCTGAGAAAACTGCATTGCCAGTGTGAATGCAACCCCACAGAGTTACACGTTTCTCTTCAGTGATCAGTTTGTTAGCACAGTTTTCTGGAAATCTGCAATTAGATACTTCATAGCGCAATGAACATTACAGTGACAAAGGAAATATCCAGAGATGAAAACTAGAAAGAAGCTTTCTGAGAAACTTCTTTCTGATCTGTGAGTTCATCTCACAGAGTTACAACCTCTGCCTCAGAAGCAGTTTGCTAACACTCTTTTCGTGGGAATCTGCAAAGTGTATTTGGGAGCCTATTGGGGCCCATGGTAATAAAGGAAATATCTCACATAATAACTAAAGAGAAGCTTTCTGAGAAACTGCTTGCCAAGTGTGAATGCAACCCACAGAGTTACACGTTTCTCTTCAGTGATCAGTTTGTTAGCATAGTTTTTCTGGAAATCTGCAATTAGATACTTCATAGCGCAATGAACATTACAGTGACAAAGGAATTATCCAGAGATGAAAACTAGAAAGAAGCTTTCTTAGAACCTTCTTTTGATGTGTGAATTCATCTCACAGAGTTACACTTATATTTCGTGGAGCAGTCCGTTAACACTGTCTTTGAGGATTCTGAGAAGGGCTTCTTTAGACCACTTTGAGGCCTACGCTGATAAAGGAAATTTCATCCGTTCAAACCGTGAAAGAAGCTTTCTGAGAAACTTCTTTCTGATCTCTGAGTTCATCTCACAGAGTTACAACCTCTGCCTCAAGAAGCAGTTTGCTAACACTCTTTTCGTGGAATCTGCAAAGTGATATTTGGGAGCCTATTGGGGCCCATGGTGATAAAGGAAATATCCTCACATAATAACTAAAGAGAAGCTTTCTGAGAAACTGCATTGCCATGTGTGAATGCAACTCACAGAGTTACACGTTTCTCTTCGGTGATCAGTTTGTTAGCACAGTTTTCTGGAAATCTGCAATTAGATACTTCATAGCGCAATGAACATAACAGTGACAAATGAAATATCCACAGATGAAAACTAGAAAGAAGCTTTCTTAGAAACTTCTTGGTGATGTGTGAATTCATCTCACAGAGTTACACTTATGTTTCTTGGAGCAGTGCATTAACACTGTCTTTGAGGAATCTGAGAAGGGCTTCTTTGGATCATATTGAGGCCTAAGCTGATAAAGGAAATTTCATCCGTTCAAAACGTGAAAGAAGCTTTCTGAGAAACTTCTTTCTTATCTGTGAGTTCATCTCACAGAGTTACAGCCTCTGCCTCAAGAAGCAGTTTGCTAACACTCTTTTCGTGGAATCTGCAAAGTGATATTTGGGAGCCTATTGGGGCCCATGGTGATAAAGGAAATATCCTCACATAATAACTAAAGAGAAGCTTTCTGAGAAACTGCATTGCCATGTGTGAATGCAACTCACAGACTTACGCCAGTGTTCTTTGGAGCCGTTTCTTTGGACTGTTTCCGTGGATTCTGAGAAGTGATATTTCAGATAGCTTTGAAGAATAGAAGGAGAAAGGAAATATCCTTCAAGAGAAAGCGGAACCAAGCTTTGTGAGAAACTGCTTTGTGATATGTGAATTCATTTCACAGTGTTCTATCACCCGTTCTCGGGGGAGTTTCCTAGCACTCATTTTGAGGAATCTCAGATGTGATGTCTTGGATATCGTTGAATCGCATGCTGAATAAGGAACTATCCTCAGAGAAACCTGCAGAGAAGGCTTCTCAAAAACTTCTTTGTTGTGGGTGAATTCAGCCCACAGATGTCCATCATTGTTTCCACTGAGAAACTCGCTAGCAGAATTTTCGCAGAATCTGCAATAGGACACACGGTGGCGCTCCAAGACCACAAATAACCTCGTCTTACTAAAGAAAGAAGCTTTCTGAGAAACGCTATGTGATGTGTGAATTCAACTCACTAAGTTGCAGCGGTATTTCGTGGGGCCGTGGCCTAGGCCTATTTGTGTGGAATCTGAGAACAGATATTCCCGATCCCTTTGAAAACAATGGGGCCAATGGAAACATCTTCCAATAAAAATGAGAAAGAAGCTTTCTGAGAAACTTCTTTCTGATCTGTGAGTTCATCTCACAGAGTTACAACCTCTGCCTCAAGAAGCAGTTTGCTAACACTCTTTTCGTGGAATCTGCAAAGTGATATTTGGGAGCCTATTGGGGCCCATGGTGATAAAGGAAATATCCTCACATAATAACTAAAGAGAAGCTTTCTGAGAAACTGCATTGCCATGTGTGAATGCAACTCACAGAGTTACACGTTTCTCTTCAGTGATCAGTTTGTTAGCACAGTTTTCTGGAAATCTGCAATTAGATACTTCATAGCGCAATGAACATTACAGTGACAAATGAAATATCCACAAATGAAAACTAGAAAGAAGCCTTCTTAGAAACTTCTTGGTGATGTGTGAATTCATCTCACAGAGTTACACTTATGTTTCGTGGAGCAGTCCATTAACACTGTCTTTGAGGAATCTGAGAAGGGCTTCTTTGGATCACATTGAGGCCTACGCTGATAAAGGAAATTTCATCCGTTCAAAACGTGAAGGAAGCTTTCTCAGAAACTTCTTTCTGATCTGTGAGTTCATCTCACAGAGTTACAACCTCTGCCTCAAGAAGCAGTTTCCTAACACTCTTTTCGTGGAATCTGCAAAGTGATATTTGGGAGCCTATTGGGGCCCATGGTAATAAAGGAAATATCCTCACATAATAACTAAGGAGAAGCTTTCTGAGAAACTGCATTGCCGTGTGTGAATGCAACTCACAGAGTTACACGTTTCTCTTCAGTGATCAGTTTGTTAGCACAGTTTTCTGGAAATCTGCAATTAGATACTTCATAGCGCAATGAACATTACAGTGACAAAGGAAATATCCACAGATGAAAACTAGAAAGAAGCTTTCTTAGAAACTTCTTGGTGATGTGTGAATTCATCTCACAGAGTTACACTTATGTTTCGTGGAGCAGTCCATTAACACTGTCTTTGAGGAATCTGAGAAGGGCTTCTTTGGATCATATTGAGGCCTACGCTGATAAAGGAAATTTCATCCGTTCAAAACGTGAAAGAAGCTTTCTGAGAAACTTCTTTCTGATCTGTGAGTTCATCTCACAGAGTTACAACCTCTGCCTCAAGAAGCAGTTTGCTAACACTCTTTTCGTGGAATCTGCAAAGTGATATTTGGGAGCCTATTGGGGCCCATGGTTATAAAGGAAATATCCTCACATAATAACTAAAGAGAAGCTTTCTGAGAAACTGCATTGCCAAGTGTGAATGCAACCCACAGAGTTACACGTTTCTCTTCAGTGATCAGTTTGTTAGCACAGTTTTCTGGAAATCTGCAATTAGATACTTCATAGCGCAATGAACATCACAGTGACAAAGGAAATATCCACAGATGAAAACTAGAAAGAAGCTTTCTTAGAAACTTCTTGGTGATGTGTGAATTCATCTCACAGAGTTACACTTATGTTTCGTGGAGCAGTCCATTAACACTGTCTTTGAGGAATCTGAGAAGGGCTTCTTTGGATCACATTGAGGCCTACGCTGATAAAGGAAATTTCATCCGTTCAAAACGTGAAAGAAGCTTTCTCAGAAACTTCTTTCTGATCTGTGAGTTCATCTCACAGAGTTACAACCTCTGCCTCAAGAAGCAGTTTGCTAACACTCTTTTCGTGGAATCTGCAAAGTGATATTTGGGAGCCTATTGGGGCCCATGGTGATAAAGGAAATATCCTCACATAATAACTAAAGAGAAGCTTTCTGAGAAACTGCATTGCCATGTGTGAATGCAACTCACAGAGTTACACGTTTCTCTTCAGTGATCAGTTTGTTAGCACAGTTTTCTGGAAATCTGCAATTAGATACTTCATAGCGCAATGAACATTACAGTGACAAAGGAAATATCCACAGATGAAAACTAGAAAGAAGCCTTCTTAGAAACTTCTTGGTGATGTGTGAATTCATCTCACAGAGTTACACTTATGTTTCGTGGAGCAGTCCATTAACACTGTCTTTGAGGAATCTGAGAAGGGCTTCTTTGGATCACATTGAGGCCTACGCTGATAAAGGAAATTTCATCCGTTCAAAACGTGAAGGAAGCTTTCTCAGAAACTTCTTTCTGATCTGTGAGTTCATCTCACAGAGTTACAACCTCTGCCTCAAGAAGCAGTTTCCTAACACTCTTTTCGTGGAATCTGCAAAGTGATATTTGGGAGCCTATTGGGGCCCATGGTAATAAAGGAAATATCCTCACATAATAACTAAGGAGAAGCTTTCTGAGAAACTGCATTGCCGTGTGTGAATGCAACTCACAGAGTTACACGTTTCTCTTCAGTGATCAGTTTGTTAGCACAGTTTTCTGGAAATCTGCAATTAGATACTTCATAGCGCAATGAACATTACAGTGACAAAGGAAATATCCACAGATGAAAACTAGAAAGAAGCTTTCTTAGAAACTTCTTGGTGATGTGTGAATTCATCTCACAGAGTTACACTTATGTATCGTGGAGCAGTGCATTAACACTGTCTTTGAGGAATCTGAGAAGGGCTTCTTTGGATCATACTGAGGCCTAAGCTGATAAAGGAAATTTCATCCGTTCAAAACGTGAAAGAAGCTTTCTGAGAAACTTCTTTCTGATCTGTGAGTTCATCTCACAGAGTTACAACCTCTGCCTCAAGAAGCAGTTTGCTAACACTCTTTTCGTGGAATCTGCAAAGTGATATTTGGGAGCCTATTGGGGCCCATGGTAATAAAGGAAATATCCTCACATAATAACTAAAGAGAAGCTTTCTGAGAAACTGCATTGCCAAGTGTGAATGCAACCCACAGAGTTACACGTTTCTCTTCAGTGATCAGTTTGTTAGCACAGTTTTCTGGAAATCTGCAATTAGATACTTCATAGCGCAATGAACATTACAGTGACAAAGGAAATATCCAGAGATGAAAACTAGAAAGAAGCTTTCTGAGAAACTTCTTTCTGATCTGTGAGTTCATCTCACAGAGTTACAACCTCTGCCTCAAGAAGCAGTTTGCTAACACTCTTTTCGTGGAATCTGCAAAGTGATATTTGGGAGCCTATTGGGGCCCATGGTTATAAAGGAAATATCCTCACATAATAACTAAAGAGAAGCTTTCTGAGAAACTGCATTGCCAAGTGTGAATGCAACCCACAGAGTTACACGTTTCTCTTCAGTGA
The DNA here is from genome assembly GCF_007565055.1 of Rhinopithecus roxellana. NCBI lineage: Eukaryota > Metazoa > Chordata > Mammalia > Primates > Cercopithecidae > Rhinopithecus > Rhinopithecus roxellana. Next base: position 136,156,723 of record NC_044554.1, on the reverse strand, counting down.
TCAGTTTGTTAGCACAGTTTTCTGGAAATCTGCAATTAGATACTTCATAGCGCAATGAACATCACAGTGACAAAGGAAATATCCACAGATGAAAACTAGAAAGAAGCTTTCTTAGAAACTTCTTGGTGATGTGTGAATTCATCTCACAGAGTTACACTTATGTTTCGTGGAGCAGTCCATTAACACTGTCTTTGAGGAATCTGAGAAGGGCTTCTTTGGATCACATTGAGGCCTACGCTGATAAAGGAAATTTCATCCGTTCAAAACGTGAAAGAAGCTTTCTGAGAAACTTCTTTCTGATCTGTGAGTTCATCTCACAGAGTTACAACCTCTGCCTCAAGAAGCAGTTTGCTAACACTCTTTTCGTGGAATCTGCAAAGTGATATTTGGGAGCCTATTGGGGCCCATGGTGATAAAGGAAATATCCTCACATAATAACTAAAGAGAAGCTTTCTGAGAAACTGCATTGCCATGTGTGAATGCAACTCACAGAGTTACACGTTTCTCTTCAGTGATCAGTTTGTTAGCACAGTTTTCTGGAAATCTGCAATTAGATACTTCATAGCGCAATGAACATTACAGTGACAAAGGAAATATCCAGAGATGAAAACTAGAAAGAAGCTTTCTTAGAAACTTCTTGGTGATGTGTGAATTCATCTCACAGAGTTACACTTATGTTTCGTGGAGCAGTCCATTAACACTGTCTTTGAGGAATCTGAGAAGGGCTTCTTTGGATCACTATTGAGGCCTACGCTGATAAAGGAAATTTCATCCGTTCAAACCGTGAAAGAAGCTTTCTGAGAAACTTCTTTCTGATCTGTGAGTTCATCTCACAGAGTTACAACCTCTGCCTCAAGAAGCAGTTTGCTAACACTCTTTTCGTGGAATCTGCAAAGTGATATTTGGGAGCCTATTGGGGCCCATGGTGATAAAGGAAATATCCTCACATAATAACTAAAGAGAAGCTTTCTGAGAAACTGCATTGCCATGTGTGAATGCAACTCACAGAGTTACACGTTTCTCTTCAGTGATCAGTTTGTTAGCACAGTTTTCTGGAAATCTGCAATTAGATACTTCATAGCGCAATGAACATTACAGTGACAAAGGAAATATCCACAGATGAAAACTAGAAAGAAGCTTTCTTAGAAACTTCTTGGTGATGTGTGAATTCATCTCACAGAGTTACACTTATGTTTCGTGGAGCAGTCCATTAACACTGTCTTTGAGGAATCTGAGAAGGGCTTCTTTGGATCATATTGAGGCCTACGCTGATAAAGGAAATTTCATCCGTTCAAAACGTGAAAGAAGCTTTCTGAGAAACTTCTTTCTGATCTGTGAGTTCATCTCACAGAGTTACAACCTCTGCCTCAAGAAGCAGTTTGCTAACACTCTTTTCGTGGAATCTGCAAAGTGATATTTGGGAGCCTATTGGGGCCCATGGTAATAAAGGAAATATCCTCACATAATAACTAAAGAGAAGCTTTCTGAGAAACTGCATTGCCAAGTGTGAATGCAACCCACAGAGTTACACGTTTCTCTTCAGTGATCAGTTTGTTAGCACAGTTTTCTGGAAATCTGCAATTAGATACTTCATAGCGCAATGAACATTACAGTGACAAAGGAAATATCCAGAGATGAAAACTAGAAAGAAGCTTTCTTAGAAACTTCTTGGTGATGTGTGAATTCATCTCACAGAGTTACACTTATGTTTCGTGGAGCAGTCCGTTAACACTGTCTTTGAGGATTCTGAGAAGGGCTTCTTTAGACCACTTTGAGGCCTACGCTGATAAAGGAAATTTCATCCGTTCAAACCGTGAAAGAAGCTTTCTGAGAAACTTCTTTCTGATCTGTGAGTTCATCTCACAGAGTTACAACCTCTGCCTCAAGAAGCAGTTTGCTAACACTCTTTTCGTGGAATCTGCAAAGTGATATTTGGGAGCCTATTGGGGCCCATGGTGATAAAGGAAATATCCTCACATAATAACTAAAGAGAAGCTTTCTGAGAAACTGCATTGCCATGTGTGAATGCAACTCACAGAGTTACACGTTTCTCTTCGGTGATCAGTTTGTTAGCACAGTTTTCTGGAAATCTGCAATTAGATACTTCATAGCGCAATGAACATAACAGTGACAAATGAAATATCCACAGATGAAAACTAGAAAGAAGCTTTCTTAGAAACTTCTTGGTGATGTGTGAATTCATCTCACAGAGTTACACTTATGTTTCGTGGAGCAGTGCATTAACACTGTCTTTGAGGAATCTGAGAAGGGCTTCTTTGGATCATATTGAGGCCTAAGCTGATAAAGGAAATTTCATCCGTTCAAAACGTGAAAGAAGCTTTCTGAGAAACTTCTTTCTTATCTGTGAGTTCATCTCACAGAGTTACAGCCTCTGCCTCAAGAAGCAGTTTGCTAACACTCTTTTCGTGGAATCTGCAAAGTGATATTTGGGAGCCTATTGGGGCCCATGGTGATAAAGGAAATATCCTCACATAATAACTAAAGAGAAGCTTTCTGAGAAACTGCATTGCCATGTGTGAATGCAACTCACAGACTTACGCCAGTGTTCTTTGGAGCCGTTTCTTTGGACTGTTTCCGTGGATTCTGAGAAGTGATATTTCAGATAGCTTTGAAGAATAGAAGGAGAAAGGAAATATCCTTCAAGAGAAAGCGGAACCAAGCTTTGTGAGAAACTGCTTTGTGATATGTGAATTCATTTCACAGTGTTCTATCACCCGTTCTCGGGGGAGTTTCCTAGCACTCATTTTGAGGAATCTCAGATGTGATGTCTTGGATATCGTTGAATCGCATGCTGAATAAGGAACTATCCTCAGAGAAACCTGCAGAGAAGGCTTCTCAAAAACTTCTTTGTTGTGGGTGAATTCAGCCCACAGATGTCCATCATTGTTTCCACTGAGAAACTCGCTAGCAGAATTTTCGCAGAATCTGCAATAGGACACACGGTGGCGCTCCAAGACCACAAATAACCTCGTCTTACTAAAGAAAGAAGCTTTCTGAGAAACGCTATGTGATGTGTGAATTCAACTCACTAAGTTGCAGCGGTATTTCGTGGGGCCGTGGCCTAGGCCTATTTGTGTGGAATCTGAGAACAGATATTCCCGATCCCTTTGAAAACAATGGGGCCAATGGAAACATCTTCCAATAAAAATGAGAAAGAAGCTTTCTGAGAAACTTCTTTCTGATCTGTGAGTTCATCTCACAGAGTTACAACCTCTGCCTCAAGAAGCAGTTTGCTAACACTCTTTTCGTGGAATCTGCAAAGTGATATTTGGGAGCCTATTGGGGCCCATGGTGATAAAGGAAATATCCTCACATAATAACTAAAGAGAAGCTTTCTGAGAAACTGCATTGCCATGTGTGAATGCAACTCACAGAGTTACACGTTTCTCTTCAGTGATCAGTTTGTTAGCACAGTTTTCTGGAAATCTGCAATTAGATACTTCATAGCGCAATGAACATTACAGTGACAAATGAAATATCCACAAATGAAAACTAGAAAGAAGCCTTCTTAGAAACTTCTTGGTGATGTGTGAATTCATCTCACAGAGTTACACTTATGTTTCGTGGAGCAGTCCATTAACACTGTCTTTGAGGAATCTGAGAAGGGCTTCTTTGGATCACATTGAGGCCTACGCTGATAAAGGAAATTTCATCCGTTCAAAACGTGAAGGAAGCTTTCTCAGAAACTTCTTTCTGATCTGTGAGTTCATCTCACAGAGTTACAACCTCTGCCTCAAGAAGCAGTTTCCTAACACTCTTTTCGTGGAATCTGCAAAGTGATATTTGGGAGCCTATTGGGGCCCATGGTAATAAAGGAAATATCCTCACATAATAACTAAGGAGAAGCTTTCTGAGAAACTGCATTGCCAGTGTGTGAATGCAACTCACAGAGTTACACGTTTCTCTTCAGTGATCAGTTTGTTAGCACAGTTTTCTGGAAATCTGCAATTAGATACTTCATAGCGCAATGAACATTACAGTGACAAAGGAAATATCCACAGATGAAAACTAGAAAGAAGCTTTCTTAGAAACTTCTTGGTGATGTGTGAATTCATCTCACAGAGTTACACTTATGTATCGTGGAGCAGTGCATTAACACTGTCTTTGAGGAATCTGAGAAGGGCTTCTTTGGATCATACTTGAGGCCTACGCTGATAAAGGAAATTTCATCCGTTCAAAACGTGAAAGAAGCTTTCTGAGAAACTTCTTTCTGATCTGTGAGTTCATCTCACAGAGTTACAACCTCTGCCTCAAGAAGCAGTTTGCTAACACTCTTTTCGTGGAATCTGCAAAGTGATATTTGGGAGCCTATTGGGGCCCATGGTTATAAAGGAAATATCCTCACATAATAACTAAAGAGAAGCTTTCTGAGAAACTGCATTGCCAAGTGTGAATGCAACCCACAGAGTTACACGTTTCTCTTCAGTGATCAGTTTGTTAGCACAGTTTTCTGGAAATCTGCAATTAGATACTTCATAGCGCAATGAACATTACAGTGACAAAGGAAATATCCAGAGATGAAAACTAGAAAGAAGCTTTCTTAGAAACTTCTTGGTGATGTGTGAATTCATCTCACAGAGTTACACTTATGTTTCGTGGAGCAGTCCATTAACACTGTCTTTGAGGAATCTGAGAAGGGCTTCTTTGGATCACTATTGAGGCCTACGCTGATAAAGGAAATTTCATCCGTTCAAAACGTGAAAGAAGCTTTCTGAGAAACTTCTTTCTGATCTGTGAGTTCATCTCACAGAGTTACAACCTCTGCCTCAAGAAGCAGTTTGCTAACACTCTTTTCGTGGAATCTGCAAAGTGATATTTGGGAGCCTATTGGGGCCCATGGTGATAAAGGAAATATCCTCACATAATAACTAAAGAGAAGCTTTCTGAGAAACTGCATTGCCATGTGTGAATGCAACTCACAGAGTTACACGTTTCTCTTCAGTGATCAGTTTGTTAGCACAGTTTTCTGGAAATCTGCAATTAGATACTTCATAGCGCAATGAACATTACAGTGACAAAGGAAATATCCACAGATGAAAACTAGAAAGAAGCTTTCTTAGAAACTTCTTGGTGATGTGTGAATTCATCTCACAGAGTTACACTTATGTTTCGTGGAGCAGTCCATTAACACTGTCTTTGAGGAATCTGAGAAGGGCTTCTTTGGATCACTATTGAGGCCTACGCTGATAAAGGAAATTTCATCCGTTCAAAACGTGAAAGAAGCTTTCTGAGAAACTTCTTTCTGATCTGTGAGTTCATCTCACAGAGTTACAACCTCTGCCTCAAGAAGCAGTTTGCTAACACTCTTTTCGTGGAATCTGCAAAGTGATATTTGGGAGCCTATTGGGGCCCATGGTGATAAAGGAAATATCCTCACATAATAACTAAAGAGAAGCTTTCTGAGAAACTGCATTGCCATGTGTGAATGCAACTCACAGAGTTACACGTTTCTCTTCAGTGATCAGTTTGTTAGCACAGTTTTCTGGAAATCTGCAATTAGATACTTCATAGCGCAATGAACATTACAGTGACAAAGGAAATATCCACAGATGAAAACTAGAAAGAAGCTTTCTTAGAAACTTCTTGGTGATGTGTGAATTCATCTCACAGAGTTACACTTATGTTTCGTGGAGCAGTCCATTAACACTGTCTTTGAGGAATCTGAGAAGGGCTTCTTTGGATCATATTGAGGCCTACGCTGATAAAGGAAATTTCATCCGTTCAAAACGTGAAAGAAGCTTTCTGAGAAACTTCTTTCTGATCTGTGAGTTCATCTCACAGAGTTACAACCTCTGCCTCAAGAAGCAGTTTGCTAACACTCTTTTCGTGGAATCTGCAAAGTGATATTTGGGAGCCTATTGGGGCCCATGGTAATAAAGGAAATATCCTCACATAATAACTAAAGAGAAGCTTTCTGAGAAACTGCATTGCCAAGTGTGAATGCAACCCACAGAGTTACACGTTTCTCTTCAGTGATCAGTTTGTTAGCACAGTTTTCTGGAAATCTGCAATTAGATACTTCATAGCGCAATGAACATTACAGTGACAAAGGAAATATCCAGAGATGAAAACTAGAAAGAAGCTTTCTTAGAAACTTCTTGGTGATGTGTGAATTCATCTCACAGAGTTACACTTATGTTTCGTGGAGCAGTCCGTTAACACTGTCTTTGAGGAATCTGAGAAGGGCTTCTTTAGATCCACTTTGAGGCCTACGCTGATAAAGGAAATTTCATCCGTTCAAACCGTGAAAGAAGCTTTCTGAGAAACTTCTTTCTGATCTGTGAGTTCATCTCACAGAGTTACAACCTCTGCCTCAAGAAGCAGTTTGCTAACACTCTTTTCGTGGAATCTGCAAAGTGATATTTGGGAGCCTATTGGGGCCCATGGTGATAAAGGAAATATCCTCACATAATAACTAAAGAGAAGCTTTCTGAGAAACTGCATTGCCATGTGTGAATGCAACTCACAGAGTTACACGTTTCTCTTCAGTGATCAGTTTGTTAGCACAGTTTTCTGGAAATCTGCAATTAGATACTTCATAGCGCAATGAACATTACAGTGACAAATGAAATATCCACAGATGAAAACTAGAAAGAAGCTTTCTTAGAAACTTCTTGGTGATGTGTGAATTCATCTCACAGAGTTACACTTATGTTTCGTGGAGCAGTGCCATTAACACTGTCTTTGAGGAATCTGAGAAGGGCTTCTTTGGATCATATTGAGGCCTACGCTGATAAAGGAAATTTCATCCGTTCAAAACGTGAAAGAAGCTTTCTGAGAAACTTCTTTCTTATCTGTGAGTTCATCTCACAGAGTTACAGCCTCTGCCTCAAGAAGCAGTTTGCTAACACTCTTTCGTGGAATTCTGCAAAGTGATATTTGGGATCCTATTGGGCCCCGGTGATAAATGGAAATATCCTCACATAATAACTAAAGAGAAGCTTTCTTAGAAACTGCATTGCCATGTGTGAATGCAACTCACAGATTACACAGTTTCTTTGTGAGCAGTTTGTTAGCACAGTTTTTCTGGAATCTGCAATTAGATACTTCATAGCGCAATGAACATAAGCAGTGACAAAGGAAATATCCCAGATGAAAACGAAAGAAGCTTTCTGAGAAGCTTTTGTGATCTGTGAATTCATTTCACAGGTTCTATGTTCTGGGATTCCTACACCTTTGAGTTCAGATTATGTTCGCAATCTAACAGGAGCTTCTCAAAAACTTCTTTGTTGTGGGTGAATTCAGCCCACAGATGTCCATCATTGTTTCCACTGAGAAACTCGCTAGCAGAATTTTCGCAGAATCTGCAATAGGACACACGGTGGCGCTCCAAGACCACAAATAACCTCGTCTTACTAAAGAAAGAAGCTTTCTGAGAAACGCTATGTGATGTGTGAATTCAACTCACTAAGTTGCAGCGGTATTTCGTGGGGCCGTGGCCTAGGCCTATTTGTGTGGAATCTGAGAACAGATATTCCCGATCCCTTTGAAAACAATGGGGCCAATGGAAACATCTTCCAATAAAAATGAGAAAGAAGCTTTCTGAGAAACTTCTTTCTGATCTGTGAGTTCATCTCACAGAGTTACAACCTCTGCCTCAAGAAGCAGTTTGCTAACACTCTTTTCGTGGAATCTGCAAAGTGATATTTGGGAGCCTATTGGGGCCCATGGTGATAAAGGAAATATCCTCACATAATAACTAAAGAGAAGCTTTCTGAGAAACTGCATTGCCATGTGTGAATGCAACTCACAGAGTTACACGTTTCTCTTCAGTGATCAGTTTGTTAGCACAGTTTTCTGGAAATCTGCAATTAGATACTTCATAGCGCAATGAACATTACAGTGACAAATGAAATATCCACAGATGAAAACTAGAAAGAAGCTTTCTTAGAAACTTCTTGGTGATGTGTGAATTCATCTCACAGAGTTACACTTATGTTTCGTGGAGCAGTCCATTAACACTGTCTTTGAGGAATCTGAGAAGGGCTTCTTTGGATCACATTGAGGCCTACGCTGATAAAGGAAATTTCATCCGTTCAAAACGTGAAGAAGCTTTCTGAGAAACTTCTTTCTGATCTGTGAGTTCATCTCACAGAGTTACAACCTCTGCCTCAAGAAGCAGTTTGCTAACACTCTTTTCGTGGAATCTGCAAAGTGATATTTGGGAGCCTATTGGGGCCCATGGTAATAAAGGAAATATCCTCACATAATAACTAAAGAGAAGCTTTCTGAGAAACTGCATTGCCATGTGTGAATGCAACTCACAGAGTTACACGTTTCTCTTCAGTGATCAGTTTGTTAGCACAGTTTTCTGGAAATCTGCAATTAGATACTTCATAGCGCAATGAACATTACAGTGACAAAGGAAATATCCACAGATGAAAACTAGAAAGAAGCTTTCTTAGAAACTTCTTGGTGATGTGTGAATTCATCTCACAGAGTTACACTTATGTTTCGTGGAGCAGTCCATTAACACTGTCTTTGAGGAATCTGAGAAGGGCTTCTTTGGATCATATTGAGGCCTACGCTGATAAAGGAAATTTCATCCGTTCAAAACGTGAAAGAAGCTTTCTGAGAAACTTCTTTCTGATCTGTGAGTTCATCTCACAGAGTTACAACCTCTGCCTCAAGAAGCAGTTTGCTAACACTCTTTTCGTGGAATCTGCAAAGTGATATTTGGGAGCCTATTGGGGCCCATGGTTATAAAGGAAATATCCTCACATAATAACTAAAGAGAAGCTTTCTGAGAAACTGCATTGCCAAGTGTGAATGCAACCCACAGAGTTACACGTTTCTCTTCAGTGATCAGTTTGTTAGCACAGTTTTCTGGAAATCTGCAATTAGATACTTCATAGCGCAATGAACATTACAGTGACAAAGGAAATATCCACAGATGAAAACTAGAAAGAAGCTTTCTTAGAAACTTCTTGGTGATGTGTGAATTCATCTCACAGAGTTACACTTATGTTTCGTGGAGCAGTCCATTAACACTGTCTTTGAGGAATCTGAGAAGGGCTTCTTTGGATCACATTGAGGCCTACGCTGATAAAGGAAATTTCATCCGTTCAAAACGTGAAAGAAGCTTTCTGAGAAACTTCTTTCTGATCTGTGAGTTCATCTCACAGAGTTACAACCTCTGCCTCAAGAAGCAGTTTGCTAACACTCTTTTCGTGGAATCTGCAAAGTGATATTTGGGAGCCTATTGGGGCCCATGGTGATAAAGGAAATATCCTCACATAATAACTAAAGAGAAGCTTTCTGAGAAACTGCATTGCCATGTGTGAATGCAACTCACAGAGTTACACGTTTCTCTTCAGTGATCAGTTTGTTAGCACAGTTTTCTGGAAATCTGCAATTAGATACTTCATAGCGCAATGAACATTACAGTGACAAATGAAATATCCACAGATGAAAACTAGAAAGAAGCTTTCTTAGAAACTTCTTGGTGATGTGTGAATTCATCTCACAGAGTTACACTTATGTTTCGTGGAGCAGTCCATTAACACTGTCTTTGAGGAATCTGAGAAGGGCTTCTTTGGATCACATTGAGGCCTACGCTGATAAAGGAAATTTCATCCGTTCAAAACGTGAAGAAGCTTTCTCAGAAACTTCTTTCTGATCTGTGAGTTCATCTCACAGAGTTACAACCTCTGCCTCAAGAAGCAGTTTGCTAACACTCTTTTCGTGGAATCTGCAAAGTGATATTTGGGAGCCTATTGGGGCCCATGGTAATAAAGGAAATATCCTCACATAATAACTAAGAGAAGCTTTCTGAGAAACTGCATTGCCAGTGTGTGAATGCAACTCACAGAGTTACACGTTTCTCTTCAGTGATCAGTTTGTTAGCACAGTTTTCTGGAAATCTGCAATTAGATACTTCATAGCGCAATGAACATTACAGTGACAAAGGAAATATCCACAGATGAAAACTAGAAAGAAGCTTTCTTAGAAACTTCTTGGTGATGTGTGAATTCATCTCACAGAGTTACACTTATGTATCGTGGAGCAGTGCATTAACACTGTCTTTGAGGAATCTGAGAAGGGCTTCTTTGGATCATACTTGAGGCCTACGCTGATAAAGGAAATTTCATCCGTTCAAAACGTGAAAGAAGCTTTCTGAGAAACTTCTTTCTGATCTGTGAGTTCATCTCACAGAGTTACAACCTCTGCCTCAAGAAGCAGTTTGCTAACACTCTTTTCGTGGAATCTGCAAAGTGATATTTGGGAGCCTATTGGGGCCCATGGTAATAAAGGAAATATCCTCACATAATAACTAAAGAGAAGCTTTCTGAGAAACTGCATTGCCAAGTGTGAATGCAACCCACAGAGTTACACGTTTCTCTTCAGTGATCAGTTTGTTAGCACAGTTTTCTGGAAATCTGCAATTAGATACTTCATAGCGCAATGAACATTACAGTGACAAAGGAAATATCCAGAGATGAAAACTAGAAAGAAGCTTTCTTAGAAACTTCTTGGTGATGTGTGAATTCATCTCACAGAGTTACACTTATGTTTCGTGGAGCAGTCCGTTAACACTGTCTTTGAGGATTCTGAGAAGGGCTTCTTTAGATCACTTTGAGGCCTACGCTGATAAAGGAAATTTCATCCGTTCAAACCGTGAAAGAAGCTTTCTGAGAAACTTCTTTCTGATCTGTGAGTTCATCTCACAGAGTTACAACCTCTGCCTCAAGAAGCAGTTTGCTAACACTCTTTTCGTGGAATCTGCAAAGTGATATTTGGGAGCCTATTGGGGCCCATGGTAATAAAGGAAATATCCTCACATAATAACTAAAGAGAAGCTTTCTGAGAAACTGCATTGCCATGTGTGAATGCAACTCACAGACTTACGCCAGTGTTCTTTGGAGCCGTTTCTTTGGACTGTTTCCGTGGATTCTGAGAAGTGATATTTCAGATAGCTTTGAAGAATAGAAGGAGAAAGGAAATATCCTTCAAGAGAAAGCGGAACCAAGCTTTGTGAGAAACTGCTTTGTGATATGTGAATTCATTTCACAGTGTTCTATCACCCGTTCTCGGGGGAGTTTCCTAGCACTCATTTTGAGGAATCTCAGATGTGATGTCTTGGATATCGTTGAATCGCATGCTGAATAAGGAACTATCCTCAGAGAAACCTGCAGAGAAGGCTTCTCAAAAACTTCTTTGTTGTGGGTGAATTCAGCCCACAGATGTCCATCATTGTTTCCACTGAGAAACTCGCTAGCAGAATTTTCGCAGAATCTGCAATAGGACACACGGTGGCGCTCCAAGACCACAAATAACCTCGTCTTACTAAAGAAAGAAGCTTTCTGAGAAACGCTATGTGATGTGAGAATTCAACTCACTAAGTTGCAGCGGTATTTCGTGGGGCCGTGGCCTAGGCCTATTTGTGTGGAATCTGAGAACAGATATTCCCGATCCCTTTTAAAACAATGGGGCCAATGGAAACATCTTCCAAGAAAAATGAGAAAGAAGCTTTCTGAGAAACTTCTTTCTGATCTGTGAGTTCATCTCACAGAGTTACAACCTCTGCCTCAAGAAGCAGTTTGCTAACACTCTTTTCGTGGAATCTGCAAAGTGATATTTGGGAGCCTATTGGGGCCCATGGTAATAAAGGAAATATCCTCACATAATAACTAAAGAGAAGCTTTCTGAGAAACTGCATTGCCAAGTGTGAATGCAACCCACAGAGTTACACGTTTCTCTTCAGTGATCAGTTTGTTAGCACAGTTTTCTGGAAATCTGCAATTAGATACTTCATAGCGCAATGAACATTACAGTGACAAATGAAATATCCAGAGATGAAAACTAGAAAGAAGCTTTCTTAGAAACTTCTTGGTGATGTGTGAATTCATCTCACAGAGTTACACTTATGTTTCGTGGAGCAGTCCATTAACACTGTCTTTGAGGAATCTGAGAAGGGCTTCTTTGGATCACATTGAGGCCTACGCTGATAAAGGAAATTTCATCCGTTCAAACCGTGAAAGAAGCTTTCTGAGAAACTTCTTTCTGATCTGTGAGTTCATCTCACAGAGTTACAACCTCTGCCTCAAGAAGCAGTTTGCTAACACTCTTTTCAGTGGAATCTGCAAAGTGATATTTGAGAGCCTATTGGGGCCCATGGTGATAAAGGAAATATCCTCACATAATAACTAAAGAGAAGCTTTCTGAGAAACTGCATTGCCATGTGTGAATGCAACTCACAGAGTTACACGTATCTCTTCAGTGATCAGTTTGTTAGCACAGTTTTCTGGAAATCTGCAATTAGATACTTCATAGCGCAATGAACATTACAGTGACAAAGGAAATATCCACAGATGAAAACTAGAAAGAAGCTTTCTTAGAAACTTCTTGGTGATGTGTGAATTCATCTCACAGAGTTACACTTATGTTTCGTGGAGCAGTCCATTAACACTGTCTTTGAGGAATCTGAGAAGGGCTTCTTTGGATCATATTGAGGCCTACGCTGATAAAGGAAATTTCATCCGTTCAAAACGTGAAAGAAGCTTTCTGAGAAACTTCTTTCTGATCTGTGAGTTCATCTCACAGAGTTACAACCTCTGCCTCAAGAAGCAGTTTGCTAACACTCTTTTCGTGGAATCTGCAAAGTGATATTTGGGAGCCTATTGGGGCCCATGGTTATAAAGGAAATATCCTCACATAATAACTAAAGAGAAGCTTTCTGAGAAACTGCATTGCCAAGTGTGAATGCAACCCACAGAGTTACACGTTTCTCTTCAGTGATCAGTTTGTTAGCACAGTTTTCTGGAAATCTGCAATTAGATACTTCATAGCGCAATGAACATTACAGTGACAAAGGAAATATCCAGAGATGAAAACTAGAAAGAAGCTTTCTTAGAAACTTCTTGGTGATGTGTGAATTCATCTCACAGAGTTACACTTATGTTTCGTGGAGCAGTCCGTTAACACTGTCTTTGAGGAATCTGAGAAGGGCTTCTTTAGACCACTTTGAGGCCTACGCTGATAAAGGAAATTTCATCCGTTCAAACCGTGAAAGAAGCTTTCTGAGAAACTTCTTTCTGATCTGTGAGTTCATCTCACAGAGTTACAACCTCTGCCTCAAGAAGCAGTTTGCTAACACTCTTTTCATGGAATCTGCAAAGTGATATTTGGGAGCCTATTGGGGCCCATGGTAATAAAGGAAATATCCTCACATAATAACTAAAGAGAAGCTTTCTGAGAAACTACATTGCCAAGTGTGAATGCAACCCACAGAGTTACACGTTTCTCTTCAGTGATCAGTTTGTTAGCACAGTTTTCTGGAAATCTGCAATTAGATACTTCATAGCGCAATGAACATTACAGTGACAAAGGAAATATCCAGAGATGAAAACTAGAAAGAAGCTTTCTTAGAAACTTCTTGGTGATGTGTGAATTCATCTCACAGAGTTACACTTATGTTTCGTGGAGCAGTCCGTTAACACTGTCTTTGAGGATTCTGAGAAGGGCTTCTTTAGACCACTTTGAGGCCTACGCTGATAAAGGAAATTTCATCCGTTCAAACCGTGAAAGAAGCTTTCTGAGAAACTTCTTTCTGATCTGTGAGTTCATCTCACAGAGTTACAACCTCTGCCTCAAGAAGCAGTTTGCTAACACTCTTTTCGTGGAATCTGCAAAGTGATATTTGGGAGCCTATTGGGGCCCATGGTGATAAAGGAAATATCCTCACATAATAACTAAAGAGAAGCTTTCTGAGAAACTGCATTGCCATGTGTGAATGCAACTCACAGAGTTACACGTTTCTCTTCAGTGATCAGTTTGTTAGCACAGTTTTCTGGAAATCTGCAATTAGATACTTCATAGCGCAATGAACATTACAGTGACAAAGGAAATATCCAGAGATGAAAACTAGAAAGAAGCTTTCTTAGAAACTTCTTGGTGATGTGTGAATTCATCTCACAGAGTTACACTTATGTTTCGTGGAGCAGTCCGTTAACACTGTCTTTGAGGATTCTGAGAAGGGCTTCTTTAGACCACTTTGAGGCCTACGCTGATAAAGGAAATTTCATCCGTTCAAACCGTGAAAGAAGCTTTCTGAGAAACTTCTTTCTGATCTGTGAGTTCATCTCACAGAGTTACAACCTCTGCCTCAAGAAGCAGTTTGCTAACACTCTTTTCGTGGAATCTGCAAAGTGATATTTGGGAGCCTATTGGGGCCCATGGTGATAAAGGAAATATCCTCACATAATAACTAAAGAGAAGCTTTCTGAGAAACTGCATTGCCATGTGTGAATGCAACTCACAGAGTTACACGTTTCTCTTCGGTGATCAGTTTGTTAGCACAGTTTTCTGGAAATCTGCAATTAGATACTTCATAGCGCAATGAACATAACAGTGACAAATGAAATATCCACAGATGAAAACTAGAAAGAAGCTTTCTTAGAAACTTCTTGGTGATGTGTGAATTCATCTCACAGAGTTACACTTATGTTTCTTGGAGCAGTGCATTAACACTGTCTTTGAGGAATCTGAGAAGGGCTTCTTTGGATCATATTGAGGCCTAAGCTGATAAAGGAAATTTCATCCGTTCAAAACGTGAAAGAAGCTTTCTGAGAAACTTCTTTCTTATCTGTGAGTTCATCTCACAGAGTTACAGCCTCTGCCTCAAGAAGCAGTTTGCTAACACTCTTTTCGTGGAATCTGCAAAGTGATATTTGGGAGCCTATTGGGGCCCATGGTGATAAAGGAAATATCCTCACATAATAACTAAAGAGAAGCTTTCTGAGAAACTGCATTGCCATGTGTGAATGCAACTCACAGACTTACGCCAGTGTTCTTTGGAGCCGTTTCTTTGGACTGTTTCCGTGGATTCTGAGAAGTGATATTTCAGATAGCTTTGAAGAATAGAAGGAGAAAGGAAATATCCTTCAAGAGAAAGCGGAACCAAGCTTTGTGAGAAACTGCTTTGTGATATGTGAATTCATTTCACAGTGTTCTATCACCCGTTCTCGGGGGAGTTTCCTAGCACTCATTTTGAGGAATCTCAGATGTGATGTCTTGGATATCGTTGAATCGCATGCTGAATAAGGAACTATCCTCAGAGAAACCTGCAGAGAAGGCTTCTCAAAAACTTCTTTGTTGTGGGTGAATTCAGCCCACAGATGTCCATCATTGTTTCCACTGAGAAACTCGCTAGCAGAATTTTCGCAGAATCTGCAATAGGACACACGGTGGCGCTCCAAGACCACAAATAACCTCGTCTTACTAAAGAAAGAAGCTTTCTGAGAAACGCTATGTGATGTGTGAATTCAACTCACTAAGTTGCAGCGGTATTTCGTGGGGCCGTGGCCTAGGCCTATTTGTGTGGAATCTGAGAACAGATATTCCCGATCCCTTTGAAAACAATGGGGCCAATGGAAACATCTTCCAATAAAAATGAGAAAGAAGCTTTCTGAGAAACTTCTTTCTGATCTGTGAGTTCATCTCACAGAGTTACAACCTCTGCCTCAAGAAGCAGTTTGCTAACACTCTTTTCGTGGAATCTGCAAAGTGATATTTGGGAGCCTATTGGGGCCCATGGTGATAAAGGAAATATCCTCACATAATAACTAAAGAGAAGCTTTCTGAGAAACTGCATTGCCATGTGTGAATGCAACTCACAGAGTTACACGTTTCTCTTCAGTGATCAGTTTGTTAGCACAGTTTTCTGGAAATCTGCAATTAGATACTTCATAGCGCAATGAACATTACAGTGACAAATGAAATATCCACAAATGAAAACTAGAAAGAAGCCTTCTTAGAAACTTCTTGGTGATGTGTGAATTCATCTCACAGAGTTACACTTATGTTTCGTGGAGCAGTCCATTAACACTGTCTTTGAGGAATCTGAGAAGGGCTAATTTGGATCATCATTGAGGCCTACGCTGATAAAGGAAATTTCATCCGTTCAAAACGTGAAAGAAGCTTTCTGAGAAACTTCTTTCTGATCTGTGAGTTCATCTCACAGAGTTACAACCTCTGCCTCAAGAAGCAGTTTGCTAACACTCTTTTCGTGGAATCTGCAAAGTGATATTTGGGAGCCTATTGGGGCCCATGGTAATAAAGGAAATATCCTCACATAATAACTAAGAGAAGCTTTCTGAGAAACTGCATTGCCAGTGTGTGAATGCAACTCACAGAGTTACACGTTTCTCTTCAGTGATCAGTTTGTTAGCACAGTTTTCTGGAAATCTGCAATTAGATACTTCATAGCGCAATGAACATTACAGTGACAAAGGAAATATCCACAGATGAAAACTAGAAAGAAGCTTTCTTAGAAACTTCTTGGTGATGTGTGAATTCATCTCACAGAGTTACACTTATGTTTCGTGGAGCAGTCCATTAACACTGTCTTTGAGGAATCTGAGAAGGGCTTCTTTGGATCATACTTGAGGCCTACGCTGATAAAGGAAATTTCATCCGTTCAAAACGTGAAAGAAGCTTTCTGAGAAACTTCTTTCTGATCTGTGAGTTCATCTCACAGAGTTACAACCTCTGCCTCAAGAAGCAGTTTGCTAACACTCTTTTCGTGGAATCTGCAAAGTGATATTTGGGAGCCTATTGGGGCCCATGGTAATAAAGGAAATATCCTCACATAATAACTAAAGAGAAGCTTTCTGAGAAACTGCATTGCCAATGTGTGAATGCAACCCACAGAGTTACACGTTTCTCTTCAGTGATCAGTTTGTTAGCACAGTTTTCTGGAAATCTGCAATTAGATACTTCATAGCGCAATGAACATTACAGTGACAAAGGAAATATCCACAGATGAAAACTAGAAAGAAGCTTTCTTAGAAACTTCTTGGTGATGTGTGAATTCATCTCACAGAGTTACACTTATGTTTCGTGGAGCAGTCCATTAACACTGTCTTTGAGGAATCTGAGAAGGGCTTCTTTGGATCACTATTGAGGCCTACGCTGATAAAGGAAATTTCATCCGTTCAAAACGTGAAAGAAGCTTTCTGAGAAACTTCTTTCTGATCTGTGAGTTCATCTCACAGAGTTACAACCTCTGCCTCAAGAAGCAGTTTGCTAACACTCTTTTCGTGGAATCTGCAAAGTGATATTTGGGAGCCTATTGGGGCCCATGGTGATAAAGGAAATATCCTCACATAATAACTAAAGAGAAGCTTTCTGAGAAACTGCATTGCCAAGTGTGAATGCAACTCACAGAGTTACACGTTTCTCTTCAGTGATCAGTTTGTTAGCACAGTTTTCTGGAAATCTGCAATTAGATACTTCATAGCGCAATGAACATTACAGTGACAAAGGAAATATCCACAGATGAAAACTAGAAAGAAGCTTTCTTAGAAACTTCTTGGTGATGTGTGAATTCATCTCACAGAGTTACACTTATGTTTCGTGGAGCAGTCCATTAACACTGTCTTTGAGGAATCTGAGAAGGGCTTCTTTGGATCACATTGAGGCCTACGCTGATAAAGGAAATTTCATCCGTTCAAAACGTGAAAGAAGCTTTCTGAGAAACTTCTTTCTGATCTGTGAGTTCATCTCACAGAGTTACAACCTCTGCTTCAAGAAGCAGTTTGCTAACACTCTTTTCGTGGAATCTGCAAAGTGATATTTGGGAGCCTATTGGGGCCCATGGTAATAAAGGAAATATCCTCACATAATAACTAAAGAGAAGCTTTCTGAGAAACTGCATTGCCATGTGTGAATGCAACTCACAGACTTACGCCAGTGTTCTTTGGAGCCGTTTCTTTGGACTGTTTCCGTGGATTCTGAGAAGTGATATTTCAGATAGCTTTGAAGAATAGAAGGAGAAAGGAAATATCCTTCAAGAGAAAGCGGAACCAAGCTTTGTGAGAAACTGCTTTGTGATATGTGAATTCATTTCACAGTGTTCTATCACCCGTTCTCGGGGGAGTTTCCTAGCACTCATTTTGAGGAATCTCAGATGTGATGTCTTGGAAATCGTTGAATCGCATGCTGAATAAGGAACTATCCTCAGAGAAACCTGCAGAGAAGGCTTCTCAAAAACTTCTTTGTTGTGGGTGAATTCAGCCCACAGATGTCCATCATTGTTTCCACTGAGAAACTCGCTAGCAGAATTTTCGCAGAATCTGCAATAGGACACACGGTGGCGCTCCAAGACCACAAATAACCTCGTCTTACTAAAGAAAGAAGCTTTCTGAGAAACGCTATGTGATGTGTAGAATTCAACTCACTAAGTTGCAGCGGTATTTCGTGGGGCCGTGGCCTAGGCCTATTTGTGTGGAATCTGAGAACAGATATTCCCGATCCCTTTGAAAACAATGGGGCCAATGGAAACATCTTCCAATAAAAATGAGAAAGAAGCTTTCTGAGAAACTTCTTTCTGATCTGTGAGTTCATCTCACAGAGTTACAACCTCTGCCTCAAGAAGCAGTTTGCTAACACTCTTTTCGTGGAATCTGCAAAGTGATATTTGGGAGCCTATTGGGGCCCATGGTAATAAAGGAAATATCCTCACATAATAACTAAAGAGAAGCTTTCTGAGAAACTGCATTGCCAAGTGTGAATGCAACCCACAGAGTTACACGTTTCTCTTCAGTGATCAGTTTGTTAGCACAGTTTTCTGGAAATCTGCAATTAGATACTTCATAGCGCAATGAACATTACAGTGACAAAGGAAATATCCAGAGATGAAAACTAGAAAGAAGCTTTCTTAGAAACTTCTTGGTGATGTGTGAATTCATCTCACAGAGTTACACTTATGTTTCGTGGAGCAGTCCATTAACACTGTCTTTGAGGAATCTGAGAAGGGCTTCTTTGGATCACATTGAGGCCTACGCTGATAAAGGAAATTTCATCCGTTCAAACCGTGAAAGAAGCTTTCTGAGAAACTTCTTTCTGATCTGTGAGTTCATCTCACAGAGTTACAACCTCTGCCTCAAGAAGCAGTTTGCTAACACTCTTTTCGTGGAATCTGCAAAGTGATATTTGGGAGCCTATTGGGGCCCATGGTGATAAAGGAAATATCCTCACATAATAACTAAAGAGAAGCTTTCTGAGAAACTGCATTGCCAAGTGTGAATGCAACTCACAGAGTTACACGTTTCTCTTCAGTGATCAGTTTGTTAGCACAGTTTTCTGGAAATCTGCAATTAGATACTTCATAGCGCAATGAACATTACAGTGACAAAGGAAATATCCACAGATGAAAACTAGAAAGAAGCTTTCTTAGAAACTTCTTGGTGATGTGTGAATTCATCTCACAGAGTTACACTTATGTTTCGTGGAGCAGTCCATTAACACTGTCTTTGAGGAATCTGAGAAGGGCTTCTTTGGATCACTATTGAGGCCTACGCTGATAAAGGAAATTTCATCCGTTCAAACCGTGAAAGAAGCTTTCTGAGAAACTTCTTTCTGATCTGTGAGTTCATCTCACAGAGTTACAACCTCTGCCTCAAGAAGCAGTTTGCTAACACTCTTTTCGTGGAATCTGCAAAGTGATATTTGGGAGCCTATTGGGGCCCATGGTGATAAAGGAAATATCCTCACATAATAACTAAAGAGAAGCTTTCTGAGAAACTGCATTGCCAAGTGTGAATGCAACCCACAGAGTTACACGTTTCTCTTCAGTGATCAGTTTGTTAGCACAGTTTTCTGGAAATCTGCAATTAGATACTTCATAGCGCAATGAACATTACAGTGACAAAGGAAATATCCAGAGATGAAAACTAGAAAGAAGCTTTCTTAGAAACTTCTTGGTGATGTGTGAATTCATCTCACAGAGTTACACTTATGTTTCGTGGAGCAGTCCATTAACACTGTCTTTGAGGAATCTGAGAAGGGCTTCTTTGGATCATATTGAGGCCTACGCTGATAAAGGAAATTTCATCCGTTCAAAACGTGAAAGAAGCTTTCTGAGAAACTTCTTTCTGATCTGTGAGTTCATCTCACAGAGTTACAACCTCTGCCTCAAGAAGCAGTTTGCTAACACTCTTTTCGTGGAATCTGCAAAGTGATATTTGGGAGCCTATTGGGGCCCATGGTAATAAAGGAAATATCCTCACATAATAACTAAAGAGAAGCTTTCTGAGAAACTGCATTGCCAAGTGTGAATGCAACCCACAGAGTTACACGTTTCTCTTCAGTGATCAGTTTGTTAGCACAGTTTTCTGGAAATCTGCAATTAGATACTTCATAGCGCAATGAACATACAGTGACAAAGGAAATATCCAGAGATGAAAACTAGAAAGAAGCTTTCTTAGAAACTTCTTGGTGATGTGTGAATTCATCTCACAGAGTTACACTTATGTTTCATGGAGCAGTCCGTTAACACTGTCTTTGAGGATTCTGAGAAGGGCTTCTTTAGGATCACTATTGAGGCCTACGCTGATAAAGGAAATTTCATCCGTTCAAACGTGAAAGAAGCTTTCTGAGAAACTTCTTTCTGATCTGTGAGTTCATCTCACAGAGTTACAACCTCTGCCTCAAGAAGCAGTTTGCTAACACTCTTTTCGTGGAATCTGCAAAGTGATATTTGGGAGCCTATTGGGGCCCATGGTGATAACGGAAATATCCTCACATAATAACTAAAGAGAAGCTTTCTGAGAAACTGCATTGCCATGTGTGAATGCAACTCACAGAGTTACACGTTTCTCTTCAGTGATCAGTTTGTTAGCACAGTTTTCTGGAAATCTGCAATTAGATACTGCATAGCGCAATGAACATTACAGTGAGAAATGAAATATCCAGAGATGAAAACTAGAAAGAAGCTTTCTTAGAAACTTCTTGGTGATGTGTGAATTCATCTCACAGAGTTACACTTATGTTTCGTGGAGCAGTCCATTAACACTGTCTTTGAGGAATCTGAGAAGGGCTTCTTTGGATCACATTGAGGCCTACGCTGATAAAGGAAATTTCATCCGTTCAAACCGTGAAAGAAGCTTTCTGAGAAACTTCTTTCTGATCTGTGAGTTCATCTCACAGAGTTACAACCTCTGCCTCAAGAAGCAGTTTGCTAACACTCTTTTCGTGGAATCTGCAAAGTGATATTTGGGAGCCTATTGGGGCCCATGGTGATAAAGGAAATATCCTCACATAATAACTAAGAGAAGCTTTCTGAGAAACTGCATTGCCATGTGTGAATGCAACTCACAGAGTTACACGTTCTCTTCAGTGATCAGTTTGTTAGCACAGTTTTCTGGAAATCTGCAATTAGATACTTCATAGCGCAATGAACATACAGTGACAAATGAAATATCCACAGATGAAAACTAGAAAGAAGCTTTCTTAGAAACTTCTTGGTGATGTGTGAATTCATCTCACAGAGTTACACTTATGTTTCGTGGAGCAGTCCATTAACACTGTCTTTGAGGAATCTGAGAAGGGCTTCTTTGGATCATATTGAGGCCTACGCTGATAAAGGAAATTTCATCCGTTCAAACGTGAAAGAAGCTTTCTGAGAAACTTCTTTCTGATCTGTGAGTTCATCTCACAGAGTTACAACCTCTGCCTCAAGAAGCAGTTTGCTAACACTCTTTTCGTGGAATCTGCAAAGTGATATTTGGGAGCCTATTGGGGCCCATGGTAATAAAGGAAATATCCTCACATAATAACTAAAGAGAAGCTTTCTGAGAAACTGCATTGCCATGTGTGAATGCAACTCACAGACTTACGCCAGTGTTCTTTGGAGCCGTTTCTTTGGACTGTTTCCGTGGATTCTGAGAAGTGATATTTCAGATAGCTTTGAAGAATAGAAGGAGAAAGGAAATATCCTTCAAGAGAAGCGGAACCAAGCTTTGTGAGAAACTGCTTTGTGATATGTGATTCATTTCACAGTGTTCTATCACCCGTTCTCGGGGGAGTTTCCTAGCACTCATTTTGAGGAATCTCAGATGTGATGTCTTGGATATCGTTGAATCGCATGCTGAATAAGGAATATCCTCAGAGAACCTGCAGAGAAGCTTCTCAAACTTCTTGTGTGGGTGTCGCCCCAGATGTCCATCTGTTTCACTGAGAAGTCGTAGCACTTTCGCAGATTCTGCAATGGACACCGGTGGCGTCAAGACCACAATAACCTGTCTTCTTAAGAAGCTTTGAGAAAAGCTTTGTGAGTGTGAATCACCCATATTGCAGCGGTATTCTGGGGCCTGGCTGCTATTGTGTGGATTGAGAACAGATATTCCATCCCTTTGAAAACATGGGCCATGGGAACATCTTCCACTAAAAGTGAAAGAAGCTTTCTGAGAAACTTCTTTCTGATCTGTGAGTTCACTCCACAGAGTTACAACCATCTGCCTCAAGAAGCAGTTTGCTAAACACTCTTTTCCGTGGAAATCCTGCAAAGTGATATATGGGGAGCCTATTGGGGCCCATGGTGATAAAGGAAATATCCTCACATAATAACTAAAGAGAAGCTTTCTGAGAAACTGCATTGCCAAGTGTGAATGCAACCTCACAGAGTTACACGTTTCTCTTCAGTGATCAGTTTGTTAGCACAGTTTTCGGAAATCTGCAATTAGATACTTCATAGCGCAATGAACATTACAGTGACAAAGGAAATATCCACAGATGAAAACTAGAAAGAAGCTTTCTTAGAAACTTCTTGGTGATGGTGAATTCATCTCACAGAGTTACACTTATGTTTCGTGGAGCAGTCCTTAACACTGTCTTTGAGGAATCTGAGAAGGGCCTTCTTTGGATCACATTGAGGCCTACGCTGATAAAGGAAATTTCATCCGTTCAAACCGTGAAAGAAGCTTTCTGAGAAACTTCTTTCTGATCTGTGAGTTCATCTCACAGAGTTACAACCTCTGCCTCAAGAAGCAGTTTGCTAACACTCTTTTCATGGAATCTGCAAGTGAATTTGGGAGCCTATTGGGGCCCATGGTGATAAAGGAAATATCCTCACATATAACTAAAGAGAAGCTTTCTGAGAAACTGCATTGCCATGTGTGAATGCAACTCACAGAGTTACACTATCTCTTTCAGTGATCAGTTTTGTTAGCACAGTTTTCTGGAAATCTGCAATTAGATACTTCATAGCGCATGAACATTACAGTGACAAAGAAATATCCAGAGATGAAAACTAGAAAGAAGCTTTTCTAGAAACTTCTTTGGTGATGTGTGAATTCATCTCACAGAGTTACACTTATGTTTCGTGGAGCAGTCCATTAACACTGTCTTTGAGGAATCTGAGAAGGGCTTCTTTGGATCACATTGAGGCCTACGCTGATAAAGGAAATTTCATCCGTTCAAACCGTGAAAGAAGCTTTCTGAAAACTCTTTCTGATCTGTGGTTCATCTCACAGAGTTACAACCTCTGCCTC
>NC_044554.1:136084947-136133332 GCF_007565055.1 Rhinopithecus roxellana | reverse complement strand
AACGTGCTAACAACAGATCATAGAAGAGAAACGTGTAACTCTGTGAGTTGCATTCACACATGGCAATGCAGTTTCTCAGAAAGCTTCTCTTTAGTTATTTTGTGAGGAATTTCCCTTATCACCATGGGCCCCAATAGGCTCCCAAATATCACTTTGCAGATTCCACGAAAAGAGTGTTAGCAAACTGCTTTCTTGAGGCAGAGGTTGTAACTCTGTGAGATGAACTCACAGATCAGAAAGAAGTTTCTCAGAAAGCTTCTTTCACGTTTGAACGGATGAAATTTCCTTATCAGCGTAGGCCTCA
This sequence comes from Rhinopithecus roxellana, assembly GCF_007565055.1. Lineage (NCBI taxonomy): Eukaryota > Metazoa > Chordata > Mammalia > Primates > Cercopithecidae > Rhinopithecus > Rhinopithecus roxellana. The sequence goes on along the minus strand of NC_044554.1, from coordinate 136,133,028 downwards.
ATGTGATCCAAAGAAGCCCTTCTCAGATTCCTCAAGACAGTGTTAATGGACTGCTCCACGAAAACATAAGTGTAACTCTGTGAGATGAATTCACACATCACCAAAAAGTTTCTAAGAAAGCTTTCTTGTTTTCATCTGTGGATATTTCCTTTGTCACTGTAATGTTCATTGCGCTATGAAGTATCTAATTGCAGATTTCCAGAAAACTGTGCTAACAAACAGATCATAGAAGAGAAACGTGTAACTCTGTGAGTTGCATTCACACATGGCAATGCAGTTTCTCAGAAAGCTTCTCTTTAGTTATTATGTGAGGATATTCCCTTATCACCATGGGCCCCAATAGGCTCCCAAATATCACTTTGCAGATTCCACGAAAAAGTGTGTTAGCAAACTGCTTCTTGAGGCAGAGGTTGTAACTCTGTGAGATGAACTCACAGATCAGAAAGAAGTTTCTCAGAAAGCTTCTTTCACGTTTTGAACGGATGAAATTTCCTTTATCAGCGTAGGCCTCAATGTCATCCAAAGAAGCCCTTCTCAGATTCCTCAAAGACAGTGTTAATGGACTGCTCCACGAAACATAAGTGTAACTCTGTGAGATGAATTCACACATCACCAAGAAGTTTCTAAGAAAGCTTCTTTCTTGTTTTCATCTGTGGATATTTCCTTTGTCACTGTAATGTTCATTGCGCTATGAAGTATCTCATTGCAGATTTCCAGAAACTGTGCTAACAAACAGATCACAGAAGGAAACGTGTAACTCTGTGAGTTGCATTCACACATGGCAATGCAGTTTCTCAGAAAGCTTCTCTTTAGTTATTATGTGAGGTATTTCCCTTATCACCATGGGCCCCAATAGGCTCCCAAATATCACTTTGCAGATTCCACGAAAAAGAGTGTTAGCAAACTGCTTCTTGAGGCAGAGGTTGTAACTCTGTGAGATGAACTCCAGATCAGAAAGAAGTTTCTCAGAAAGCTTCTTTCTCATTTTATTGGAGCTGTTTCCATTGGCCCCATTGTTTTCAAAGGGATCGGGAATATCTGTTCTCAGATTCCACACAAATAGGGCTAGGCCACGGCCCCACGAAATACAGCTGCAACTTAGTGAGTTGAATTCACACATCACAAAGCGGTTTCTCAGAAAGCTTCTTCTTTAGTAAGACGAGGTTATTTGTGGTCTTGGAGCGCCACCGTGTTCCTATTGCAGATACTGCGAAAATTCTGCTAGGAAGTTTCTCAGTGGAAACAATGATGACATCTGTGGGGTGAATTCACCCACAACAAAGAAGTTTTGAGAAGGCTTCTCTGCAGTTTCTCTGAGGATAGTTCCTTATTCAGCATGCGATTCAATGATATCCAAGACATCACATCTGAGATTCCTCAAAATGAGTGCTAGGAAACTCCTCCGAGAAAGGGTGATAGAACACTGTGAAATGAATTCACATATCACAAAGCAGTTTCTCAGAAAGCTTGGTTCCGCTTTCTCTTGAAGGATATTTCCTTTCTCCTTCTATTCTTCAAAGCTATCTGAAATATCACTTCTCGGAATCCACGGAAACAGTCCTAAGAAACGGCTCCAAAAAACACTGGCGTAACACTGTGAGTTGCATTCACACATGGCAATGCAGTTTCTCAGAAAGCTTCTCTTTAGTTATTTATGAGGATATTTCCTTATCACCATGGGCCCCAATAGGCTCCCAAATATCACTTTGCAGATTCCACGAAAAGAGTGTTAGCAAACTGCTTCTTGAGGCAGTGGTTGTAACTCTGTGAGATGAATTCACACATCACCAAGAAGTTCCTAAGAAAGCTTCTTCTTGTTTTCTTCTGTGGATATTCCGTTGTCACTGTAATGTTCCTTTGCGCTATGAAGTATCTAATTGCAGATTTCCAGAAAACTGTGCTAACAAACAGATCACAGAAGAGAAACGTGTAACTCTGGTGAGTTGCATTACACACATGGCAATGCAGTTTCCTCAGAAAGCTTCTCTTAGTTATTATGTGAGGAATTTCCTTATCACCATGGTCCCCCCAATAAGGCTCTCAAATATCAATTTGCAGATTCACGAAAAGAGTGTTAGCAAACTGCTTCTTGAGGACAGAGGTTGTAACTCTGTGAGATGAACTCACAGATCAGAAAGAAGTTTCTCAGAAAGCTTCTTTCACCTTATGATACGGATGAAATTTCCTTTATCAGCGTAGGCCTCAATGTGATTCCAAAGAAGCCCTTCTCAGATTCCTCAAGACAGTGTTTAATGGACTGCTCCACGAAACATAAGTGTAACTCTGTGAGATGAATTCACACATCACCAAGAAGTTTCTAAGAAAGCTTCTTTCTTGTTTTCATCTGTGGATATTCCTTTGTCACTGTAATGTTCATTGCGCTATGAAGTATCTAATTGCAGATTTCCAGAAAACTGTGCTAACAAACAGATCACAGAAGAGAAACGTGTAACTCTGTGAGTTGCATTCACACATGGCAATGCAGTTTCTCAGAAAGCTTCTCTTTAGTTATTATGTGAGGATATTTCCCTTATCACCATGGGCCCCAATAGGCTCCCAAATATCACTTTGCAGATTCCACGAAAAGAGTGTTAGCAAACTGCTTCTTGAGGCAGAGGTTGTAACTCTGTGAGATGAACTCACAGATCAGAAAGAAGTTTCTCAGAAAGCTTCTTTCACGTTTTGAACGGATGAAATTTCCTTTATCAGCGTAGGCCTCAATGTGATCCAAAGAAGCCCTTCTCAGATTCCTCAAAGACAGTGTTAATGGACTGCTCCACGAAACATAAGTGTAACTCTGTGAGATGAATTCACACATCACCAAGAAGTTTCTAAGAAAGCTTCTTTCTTGTTTTCATCTGTGGATATTTCCTTTGTCACTGTAATGTTCATTGCGCTATGAAGTATCTAATTGCAGATTTCCAGAAAACTGTGCTAACAACAGATCACAGAAGAGAAACGTGTACTCTGTGAGTTGCATTCACACATGGCAATGCAGTTTCTCAGAAAGCTTCTCTTTAGTTATTATGTGAGGATATTTCCCTTATCACCATGGGCCCCAATAGGCTCCCAAATATCACTTTGCAGATTCCACGAAAAGAGTGTTAGCAAACTGCTTCTTGAGGCAGAGGTTGTAACTCTGTGAGATGAACTCACAGATCAGAAAGAAGTTTCTCAGAAAGCTTCTTTCACGTTTTGAACGGATGAAATTTCCTTTATCAGCGTAGGCCTCAATGTGATCCAAAGAAGCCCTTCTCAGATTCCTCAAAGACAGTGTTAATGGACTGCTCCACGAAACATAAGTGTAACTCTGTGAGATGAATTCACACATCACCAAGAAGTTTCTAAGAAAGCTTCTTTCTTGTTTTCATCTGTGGATATTTCCTTTGTCACTGTAATGTTCATTGCGCTATGAAGTATCTAATTGCAGATTTCCAGAAAACTGTGCTAACAAACAGATCACAGAAGAGAAACGTGTAACTCTGTGAGTTGCATTCACACATGGCAATGCAGTTTCTCAGAAAGCTTCTCTTTAGTTATTATGTGAGGATATTTCCTTTATCACCATGGGCCCCAATAGGCTCCCAAATATCACTTTGCAGATTCCACGAAAAGAGTGTTAGCAAACTGCTTCTTGAGGCAGAGGTTGTAACTCTGTGAGATGAACTCACAGATCAGAAAGAAGTTTCTCAGAAAGCTTCTTTCACGTTTTGAACGGATGAAATTTCCTTTATCAGCGTAGGCCTCAATGTGATCCAAAGAAGCCCTTCTCAGATTCCTCAAAGACAGTGTTAATGGACTGCTCCACGAAACATAAGTGTAACTCTGTGAGATGAATTCACACATCACCAAGAAGTTTCTAAGAAAGCTTCTTTCTTGTTTTCATCTGTGGATATTCCTTTGTCACTGTAATGTTCATTGCGCTATGAAGTATCTAATTGCAGATTTCCAGAAAACTGTGCTAACAAACAGATCACAGAAGAGAAACGTGTAACTCTGTGAGTTGCATTCACACATGGCAATGCAGTTTCTCAGAAAGCTTCTCTTTAGTTATTATGTGAGGATATTTCCCTTATCACCATGGGCCCCAATAGGCTCCCAAATATCACTTTGCAGATTCCACGAAAAGAGTGTTAGCAAACTGCTTCTTGAGGCAGAGGTTGTAACTCTGTGAGATGAACTCACAGATCAGAAAGAAGTTTCTCAGAAAGCTTCTTTCACGTTTGAACGGATGAAATTTCCTTTATCAGCGTAGGCCTCAATGTGATCCAAAGAAGCCCTTCTCAGATTCCTCAAAGACAGTGTTAATGGACTGCTCCACGAAACATAAGTGTAACTCTGTGAGATGAATTCACACATCACCAAGAAGTTTCTAAGAAAGCTTCTTTCTTGTTTTCATCTGTGGATATTTCCTTTGTCACTGTAATGTTCATTGCGCTATGAAGTATCTAATTGCAGATTTCCAGAAAACTGTGCTAACAAACAGATCACAGAAGAGAAACGTGTAACTCTGTGAGTTGCATTCACACATGGCAATGCAGTTTCTCAGAAAGCTTCTCTTTAGTTATTATGTGAGGATATTTCCCTTATCACCATGGGCCCCAATAGGCTCCCAAATATCACTTTGCAGATTCCACGAAAAGAGTGTTAGCAAACTGCTTCTTGAGGCAGAGGTTGTAACTCTGTGAGATGAACTCACAGATCAGAAAGAAGTTTCTCAGAAAGCTTCTTTCACGTTTTGAACGGATGAAATTTCCTTTATCAGCGTAGGCCTCAATGTGATCCAAAGAAGCCCTTCTCAGATTCCTCAAAGACAGTGTTAATGGACTGCTCCACGAAACATAAGTGTAACTCTGTGAGATGAATTCACACATCACCAAGAAGTTCTAAGAAAGCTTCTTTCTTGTTTTCATTCTGTGGATATTCCTTTGTCACTGTAATGTTCATTGCGCTATGAAGTATCTAATTGCAGATTTCCAGAAAACTGTGCTAACAAACAGATCACAGAAGAGAAACGTGTAACTCTGTGAGTTGCATTCACACATGGCAATGCAGTTTCTCAGAAAGCTTCTCTTTAGTTATTATGTGAGGATATTTCCCTTATCACCATGGGCCCCAATAGGCTCCCAAATATCACTTGCAGATTCCACGAAAAGAGTGTTAGCAAACTGCTTCTTGAGGCAGAGGTTGTAACTCTGTGAGATGAACTCACAGATCAGAAAGAAGTTTCTCAGAAAGCTTCTTTCTCATTTTTATTGGAAGATGTTTCCATTGGCCCCATTGTTTTCAAAGGGATCGGGAATATCTGTTCTCAGATTCCACACAAATAGGGCTAGGCCACGGCCCCACGAAATACAGCTGCAACTTAGTGAGTTGAATTCACACATCACAAAGCGGTTTCTCAGAAAGCGCTTTTCTTTAGTAAGACGAGGTTATTTGTGGTCTTGGAGCGCCACCGTGTGTCCTATTGCAGACTGCGAAAATTCTGCTAGGAAGTTTCTCAGTGGAAACAATGATGGACATCTGTGGGGTGAATTCACCCACAACAAAGAAGTTTTTGAGAAGGCTTCTGTGCAGGTTTCTCTGAGGATAGTTCCTTATTCAGCATGCGATTCAATGATATCCAAGACATCACATCTGAGATTCCTCAAAATGAGTGCTAGGAAACTCCTCCGAGAAAGGGTGATAGAACACTGTGAAATGAATTCACATATCACAAAGCAGTTTCTCAGAAAGCTTGGTTCCGCTTTCTCTTGAAGGATATTTCCTTTCTCCTTCTATTCTTCAAAGCTATCTGAAATATCACTTCTCGGAATCCACGGAAACAGTCCTAAGAAACGGCTCCAAAAAACACTGGCGTAACACTGTGAGTTGCATTCACACATGGCAATGCAGTTTCTCAGAAAGCTTCTCTTTAGATATTATGTGAGGATATTTCCTTTATCACCATGGGCCCCAATAGGCTCCCAAATATCACTTTGCAGATTCCACGAAAAGAGTGTTAGCAAACTGCTTCTTGAGGCAGAGGTTGTAACTCTGTGAGATGAACTCACAGATCAGAAAGAAGTTTCTCAGAAAGCTTCTTTCACGTTTTGAACGGATGAAATTTCCTTTATCAGGGTAGGCCTCAATGTGATCCAAAGAAGCCCTTCTCAGATTCCTCAAAGACAGTGTTAATGGACTGCTCCACGAAACATAAGTGTAACTCTGTGAGATGAATTCACACATCACCAAGAAGTTTCTAAGAAAGCTTCTTTCTTGTTTTCTTCTGTGGATATTCCTTTGTCACTGTAATGTTCTTTGCGCTATGAAGTATCTAATTGCAGATTTCCAGAAAACTGTGCTAACAAACAGATCACAGAAGAGAAACGTGTAACTCTGTGAGTTGCATTCACACATGGCAATGCAGTTTCTCAGAAAGCTTCTCTTTAGTTATTATGTGAGGATATTTCCCTTATCACCATGGGCCCCAATAGGCTCCCAAATATCACTTTGCAGATTCCACGAAAAGAGTGTTAGCAAACTGCTTCTTGAGGCAGAGGTTGTAACTCTGTGAGATGAACTCACAGATCAGAAAGAAGTTTCTCAGAAAGCTTCTTTCTCATTTTTATTGGAAGATGTTTCCATTGGCCCCATTGTTTTCAAAGGGATCGGGAATATCTGTTCTCAGATTCCACACAAATAGGGCTAGGCCACGGCCCCACGAAATACAGCTGCAACTTAGTGAGTTGAATTCACACATCACAAAGCGGTTTCTCAGAAAGCTTCTTCTTTAGTAAGACGAGGTTATTTGTGGTCTTGGAGCGCCACCGTGTGTCCTATTGCAGATACTGCGAAAATTCTGCTAGGAAGTTTCTCAGTGGAAACAATGATGGACATCTGTGGGGTGAATTCACCCACAACAAAGAAGTTTTTGAGAAGGCTTCTGTGCAGGTTTCTCTGAGGATAGTTCCTTATTCAGCATGCGATTCAATGATATCCAAGACATCACATCTGAGATTCCTCAAAATGAGTGCTAGGAAACTCCTCCGAGAAAGGGTGATAGAACACTGTGAAATGAATTCACATATCACAAAGCAGTTTCTCAGAAAGCTTGGTTCCGCTTTCTCTTGAAGGATATTTCCTTTCTCCTTCTATTCTTCAAAGCTATCTGAAATATCACTTCTCGGAATCCACGGAAACAGTCCTAAAAAACGGCTACAAAAAACACTGGCGTAACACTGTGAGTTGCATTCACACATGGCAATGCAGTCTCTCAGAAAGCTTCTCTTTAGTTATTATGTGAGGATATTTCCCTTATCACCATGTGCCCCAATAGGCTCCCAAATATCACTTTGCAGATTCCACGAAAAGAGTGTTAGCAAACTGCTTCTTGAGGACAGAGGTTGTAACTCTGTGAGATGAACTCACAGATCAGAAAGAAGTTTCTCAGAAAGCTTCTTTCACGTTTTGAACGGATGAAATTTCCTTTATCAGCGTAGGCCTCAATGTGATCCAAAGAAGCCCTTCTCAGATTCCTCAAAGACAGTGTTAATGGACTGCTCCACGAAACATAAGTGTAACTCTGTGAGATGAATTCACACATCACCAAGAAGTTTCTAAGAAAGCTTCTTTCTTGTTTTCATCTGTGGATATTTCCTTTGTCACTGTAATGTTCATTGCGCTATGAAGTATCTAATTGCAGATTTCCAGAAAACTGTGCTAACAAACAGATCACAGAAGAGAAACGTGTAACTCTGTGAGTTGCATTCACACATGGCAATGCAGTTTCTCAGAAAGCTTCTCTTTAGTTATTATGTGAGGATATTTCCCTTATCACCATGGGCCCCAATAGGCTCCCAAATATCACTTTGCAGATTCCACGAAAAGAGTGTTAGCAAACTGCTTCTTGAGGCAGAGGTTGTAACTCTGTGAGATGAACTCACAGATCAGAAAGAAGTTTCTCAGAAAGCTTCTTTCACGTTTTGAACGGATGAAATTTCCTTTATCAGCGTAGGCCTCAATGTGATCCAAAGAAGCCCTTCTCAGATTCCTCAAAGACAGTGTTAATGGACTGCTCCACGAAACATAAGTGTAACTCTGTGAGATGAATTCACACATCACCAAGAAGTTTCTAAGAAAGCTTCTTTCTTGTTTTCATCTGTGGATATTTCCTTTGTCACTGTAATGTTCATTGCGCTATGAAGTATCTAATTGCAGATTTCCAGAAAACTGTGCTAACAAACAGATCACAGAAGAGAAACGTGTAACTCTGTGAGTTGCATTCACACATGGCAATGCAGTTTCTCAGAAAGCTTCTCTTTAGTTATTATGTGAGGATATTTCCCTTATCACCATGGGCCCCAATAGGCTCCCAAATATCACTTTGCAGATTCCACGAAAAGAGTGTTAGCAAACTGCTTCTTGAGGCAGAGGTTGTAACTCTGTGAGATGAACTCACAGATCAGAAAGAAGTTTCTCAGAAAGCTTCTTTCACGTTTTGAACGGATGAAATTTCCTTTATCAGCGTAGGCCTCAATGTGATCCAAAGAAGCCCTTCTCAGATTCCTCAAAGACAGTGTTAATGGACTGCTCCACGAAACATAAGTGTAACTCTGTGAGATGAATTCACACATCACCAAGAAGTTTCTAAGAAAGCTTCTTTCTTGTTTTCATTCTGTGGATATTCCTTTGTCACTGTAATGTTCTTTGCGCTATGAAGTATCTAATTGCAGATTTCCAGAAAACTGTGCTAACAAACAGATCACAGAAGAGAAACGTGTAACTCTGTGAGTTGCATTCACACATGGCAATGCAGTTTCTCAGAAAGCTTCTCTTTAGTTATTATGTGAGGATATTTCCCTTATCACCATGGGCCCCAATAGGCTCCCAAATATCACTTTGCAGATTCCACGAAAAGAGTGTTAGCAAACTGCTTCTTGAGGCAGAGGTTGTAACTCTGTGAGATGAACTCACAGATCAGAAAGAAGTTTCTCAGAAAGCTTCTTTCTCATTTTTATTGGAAGATGTTTCCATTGGCCCCATTGCTTTCAACGGGATCGGGAATATCTGTTCTCAGATTCCACACAAATAGGGCTCGGTCACGGCCCCACGAAATACAGCTGCAACTTAGTGAGTTGAATTCACACATCACAAAGCGGTTTCTCAGAAAGCTTCTTTTTAGTAAGACGAGGTTATTTGTGGTCTTGGAGCGCCACCGTGTGTCCTATTGCAGATACTGCTAAAATTCTGCTAGGAAGTTTCTCAGTGAAACAATGATGGACATCTGTGGGGTGAATTCACCCACAACAAAGAAGTTTTTGAGAAGGCTTCTCTGCAGGTTTCTCTGAGGATAGTTCCTTATTCAGCATGCGATTCAATGATATCCAAGACATCACATCTGAGGATTCCTCAAAATGAGTGCTAGGAAACTCCTCCGAGAAAGGGTGATAGAACACTGTGAAATGAATTCACATATCACAAAGCAGTTTCTCAGAAAGCTTGGTTCCGCTTTCTCTTGAAGGATATTTCCTTTCTCCTTCTATTCTTCAAAGCTATCTGAAATATCACTTCTCGGAATCCACGGAAACAGTCCTAAGAAACGGCTCCAAAAAACACTGGCGTAACACTGTGAGTTGCATTCACACATGGCAATGCAGTTTCTCAGAAAGCTTCTCTTTAGTTATTATGTGAGGATATTTCCTTATCACCATGTGCCCCAATAGGCTCCCAAATATCACTTTGCAGATTCCACGAAAAGAGTGTTAGCAAACTGCTTCTTGAGGCAGAGGTTGTAACTCTGTGAGATGAACTCACAGATCAGAAAGAAGTTTCTCAGAAAGCTTCTTTCACGTTTTGAACGGATGAAATTTCCTTTATCAGCGTAGGCCTCAATGTGATCCAAAGAAGCCCTTCTCAGATTCCTCAAAGACAGTGTTAATGGACTGCTCCACGAAACATAAGTGTAACTCTGTGAGATGAATTCACACATCACCAAGAAGTTTCTAAGAAAGCTTCTTTCTTGTTTTCATCTGTGGATATTTCCTTTGTCACTGTAATGTTCATTGCGCTATGAAGTATCTAATTGCAGATTTCCAGAAAACTGTGCTAACAAACAGATCACAGAAGAGAAACGTGTAACTCTGTGAGTTGCATTCACACATGGCAATGCAGTTTCTCAGAAAGCTTCTCTTTAGTTATTATGTGAGGATATTTCCCTTATCACCATGGGCCCCAATAGGCTCCCAAATATCACTTTGCAGATTCCACGAAAAGAGTGTTAGCAAACTGCTTCTTGAGGCAGAGGTTGTAACTCTGTGAGATGAACTCACAGATCAGAAAGAAGTTTCTCAGAAAGCTTCTTTCACGTTTTGAACGGATGAAATTTCCTTTATCAGCGTAGGCCTCAATGTGATCCAAAGAAGCCCTTCTCAGATTCCTCAAAGACAGTGTTAATGGACTGCTCCACGAAACATAAGTGTAACTCTGTGAGATGAATTCACACATCACCAAGAAGTTTCTAAGAAAGCTTCTTTCTTGTTTTCATCTGTGGATATTTCCTTTGTCACTGTAATGTTCATTGCGCTATGAAGTATCTAATTGCAGATTTCCAGAAAACTGTGCTAACAAACAGATCACAGAAGAGAAACGTGTAACTCTGTGAGTTGCATTCACACATGGCAATGCAGTTTCTCAGAAAGCTTCTCTTTAGTTATTATGTGAGGATATTTCCCTTATCACCATGGGCCCCAATAGGCTCCCAAATATCACTTTGCAGATTCCACGAAAAGAGTGTTAGCAAACTGCTTCTTGAGGCAGAGGTTGTAACTCTGTGAGATGAACTCACAGATCAGAAAGAAGTTTCTCAGAAAGCTTCTTTCACGTTTTGAACGGATGAAATTTCCTTTATCAGCGTAGGCCTCAATGTGATCCAAAGAAGCCCTTCTCAGATTCCTCAAAGACAGTGTTAATGGACTGCTCCACGAAACATAAGTGTAACTCTGTGAGATGAATTCACACATCACCAAGAAGTTTCTAAGAAAGCTTCTTTCTTGTTTTCATCTGTGGATATTTCCTTTGTCACTGTAATGTTCATTGCGCTATGAAGTATCTAATTGCAGATTTCCAGAAAACTGTGCTAACAAACAGATCACAGAAGAGAAACGTGTAACTCTGTGAGTTGCATTCACACATGGCAATGCAGTTTCTCAGAAAGCTTCTCTTTAGTTATTATGTGAGGATATTTCCCTTATCACCATGGGCCCCAATAGGCTCCCAAATATCACTTTGCAGATTCCACGAAAAGAGTGTTAGCAAACTGCTTCTTGAGGCAGAGGTTGTAACTCTGTGAGATGAACTCACAGATCAGAAAGAAGTTTCTCAGAAAGCTTCTTTCACGTTTTGAACGGATGAAATTTCCTTTATCAGCGTAGGCCTCAATGTGATCCAAAGAAGCCCTTCTCAGATTCCTCAAAGACAGTGTTAATGGACTGCTCCACGAAACATAAGTGTAACTCTGTGAGATGAATTCACACATCACCAAGAAGTTTCTAAGAAAGCTTCTTTCTTGTTTTCATCTGTGGATATTTCCTTTGTCACTGTAATGTTCATTGCGCTATGAAGTATCTAATTGCAGATTTCCAGAAAACTGTGCTAACAAACAGATCACAGAAGAGAAACGTGTAACTCTGTGAGTTGCATTCACACATGGCAATGCAGTTTCTCAGAAAGCTTCTCTTTAGTTATTATGTGAGGATATTTCCCTTATCACCATGGGCCCCAATAGGCTCCCAAATATCACTTTGCAGATTCCACGAAAAGAGTGTTAGCAAACTGCTTCTTGAGGCAGAGGTTGTAACTCTGTGAGATGAACTCACAGATCAGAAAGAAGTTTCTCAGAAAGCTTCTTTCACGTTTTGAACGGATGAAATTTCCTTTATCAGCGTAGGCCTCAATGTGATCCAAAGAAGCCCTTCTCAGATTCCTCAAAGACAGTGTTAATGGACTGCTCCACGAAACATAAGTGTAACTCTGTGAGATGAATTCACACATCACCAAGAAGTTTCTAAGAAAGCTTCTTTCTTGTTTTCATCTGTGGATATTTCCTTTGTCACTGTAATGTTCATTGCGCTATGAAGTATCTAATTGCAGATTTCCAGAAAACTGTGCTAACAAACAGATCACAGAAGAGAAACGTGTAACTCTGTGAGTTGCATTCACACATGGCAATGCAGTTTCTCAGAAAGCTTCTCTTTAGTTATTATGTGAGGATATTTCCCTTATCACCATGGGCCCCAATAGGCTCCCAAATATCACTTTGCAGATTCCACGAAAAGAGTGTTAGCAAACTGCTTCTTGAGGCAGAGGTTGTAACTCTGTGAGATGAACTCACAGATCAGAAAGAAGTTTCTCAGAAAGCTTCTTTCACGTTTTGAACGGATGAAATTTCCTTTATCAGCGTAGGCCTCAATGTGATCCAAAGAAGCCCTTCTCAGATTCCTCAAAGACAGTGTTAATGGACTGCTCCACGAAACATAAGTGTAACTCTGTGAGATGAATTCACACATCACCAAGAAGTTTCTAAGAAAGCTTCTTTCTTGTTTTCATCTGTGGATATTTCCTTTGTCACTGTAATGTTCATTGCGCTATGAAGTATCTAATTGCAGATTTCCAGAAAACTGTGCTAACAAACAGATCACAGAAGAGAAACGTGTAACTCTGTGAGTTGCATTCACACATGGCAATGCAGTTTCTCAGAAAGCTTCTCTTTAGTTATTATGTGAGGATATTTCCCTTATCACCATGGGCCCCAATAGGCTCCCAAATATCACTTTGCAGATTCCACGAAAAGAGTGTTAGCAAACTGCTTCTTGAGGCAGAGGTTGTAACTCTGTGAGATGAACTCACAGATCAGAAAGAAGTTTCTCAGAAAGCTTCTTTCACGTTTTGAACGGATGAAATTTCCTTTATCAGCGTAGGCCTCAATGTGATCCAAAGAAGCCCTTCTCAGATTCCTCAAAGACAGTGTTAATGGACTGCTCCACGAAACATAAGTGTAACTCTGTGAGATGAATTCACACATCACCAAGAAGTTTCTAAGAAAGCTTCTTTCTTGTTTTCATCTGTGGATATTCCTTTGTCACTGTAATGTTCATTGCGCTATGAAGTATCTAATTGCAGATTTCCAGAAAACTGTGCTAACAAACAGATCACAGAAGAGAAACGTGTAACTCTGTGAGTTGCATTCACACATGGCAATGCAGTTTCTCAGAAAGCTTCTCTTTAGTTATTATGTGAGGATATTTCCCTTATCACCATGGGCCCCAATAGGCTCCCAAATATCACTTTGCAGATTCCACGAAAAGAGTGTTAGCAAACTGCTTCTTGAGGCAGAGGTTGTAACTCTGTGAGATGAACTCACAGATCAGAAAGAAGTTTCTCAGAAAGCTTCTTTCACGTTTTGAACGGATGAAATTTCCTTTATCAGCGTAGGCCTCAATGTGATCCAAAGAAGCCCTTCTCAGATTCCTCAAAGACAGTGTTAATGGACTGCTCCACGAAACATAAGTGTAACTCTGTGAGATGAATTCACACATCACCAAGAAGTTTCTAAGAAAGCTTCTTTCTTGTTTTCATCTGTGGATATTCCTTTGTCACTGTAATGTTCATTGCGCTATGAAGTATCTAATTGCAGATTTCCAGAAAACTGTGCTAACAAACAGATCACAGAAGAGAAACGTGTAACTCTGTGAGTTGCATTCACACATGGCAATGCAGTTTCTCAGAAAGCTTCTCTTTAGTTATTATGTGAGGATATTTCCCTTATCACCATGGGCCCCAATAGGCTCCCAAATATCACTTTGCAGATTCCACGAAAAGAGTGTTAGCAAACTGCTTCTTGAGGCAGAGGTTGTAACTCTGTGAGATGAACTCACAGATCAGAAAGAAGTTTCTCAGAAAGCTTCTTTCACGTTTTGAACGGATGAAATTTCCTTTATCAGCGTAGGCCTCAATGTGATCCAAAGAAGCCCTTCTCAGATTCCTCAAAGACAGTGTTAATGGACTGCTCCACGAAACATAAGTGTAACTCTGTGAGATGAATTCACACATCACCAAGAAGTTTCTAAGAAAGCTTCTTTCTTGTTTTCATCTGTGGATATTTCCTTTGTCACTGTAATGTTCATTGCGCTATGAAGTATCTAATTGCAGATTTCCAGAAAACTGTGCTAACAAACAGATCACAGAAGAGAAACGTGTAACTCTGTGAGTTGCATTCACACATGGCAATGCAGTTTCTCAGAAAGCTTCTCTTTAGTTATTATGTGAGGATATTTCCCTTATCACCATGGGCCCCAATAGGCTCCCAAATATCACTTTGCAGATTCCACGAAAAGAGTGTTAGCAAACTGCTTCTTGAGGCAGAGGTTGTAACTCTGTGAGATGAACTCACAGATCAGAAAGAAGTTTCTCAGAAAGCTTCTTTCACGTTTTGAACGGATGAAATTTCCTTTATCAGCGTAGGCCTCAATGTGATCCAAAGAAGCCCTTCTCAGATTCCTCAAAGACAGTGTTAATGGACTGCTCCACGAAACATAAGTGTAACTCTGTGAGATGAATTCACACATCACCAAGAAGTTTCTAAGAAAGCTTCTTTCTTGTTTTCATCTGTGGATATTTCCTTTGTCACTGTAATGTTCATTGCGCTATGAAGTATCTAATTGCAGATTTCCAGAAAACTGTGCTAACAAACAGATCACAGAAGAGAAACGTGTAACTCTGTGAGTTGCATTCACACATGGCAATGCAGTTTCTCAGAAAGCTTCTCTTTAGTTATTATGTGAGGATATTTCCCTTATCACCATGGGCCCCAATAGGCTCCCAAATATCACTTTGCAGATTCCACGAAAAGAGTGTTAGCAAACTGCTTCTTGAGGCAGAGGTTGTAACTCTGTGAGATGAACTCACAGATCAGAAAGAAGTTTCTCAGAAAGCTTCTTTCACGTTTTGAACGGATGAAATTTCCTTTATCAGCGTAGGCCTCAATGTGATCCAAAGAAGCCCTTCTCAGATTCCTCAAAGACAGTGTTAATGGACTGCTCCACGAAACATAAGTGTAACTCTGTGAGATGAATTCACACATCACCAAGAAGTTTCTAAGAAAGCTTCTTTCTTGTTTTCATCTGTGGATATTTCCTTTGTCACTGTAATGTTCATTGCGCTATGAAGTATCTAATTGCAGATTTCCAGAAAACTGTGCTAACAAACAGATCACAGAAGAGAAACGTGTAACTCTGTGAGTTGCATTCACACATGGCAATGCAGTTTCTCAGAAAGCTTCTCTTTAGTTATTATGTGAGGATATTTCCCTTATCACCATGGGCCCCAATAGGCTCCCAAATATCACTTTGCAGATTCCACGAAAAGAGTGTTAGCAAACTGCTTCTTGAGGCAGAGGTTGTAACTCTGTGAGATGAACTCACAGATCAGAAAGAAGTTTCTCAGAAAGCTTCTTTCACGTTTTGAACGGATGAAATTTCCTTTATCAGCGTAGGCCTCAATGTGATCCAAAGAAGCCCTTCTCAGATTCCTCAAAGACAGTGTTAATGGACTGCTCCACGAAACATAAGTGTAACTCTGTGAGATGAATTCACACATCACCAAGAAGTTTCTAAGAAAGCTTCTTTCTTGTTTTCATCTGTGGATATTTCCTTTGTCACTGTAATGTTCATTGCGCTATGAAGTATCTAATTGCAGATTTCCAGAAAACTGTGCTAACAAACAGATCACAGAAGAGAAACGTGTAACTCTGTGAGTTGCATTCACACATGGCAATGCAGTTTCTCAGAAAGCTTCTCTTTAGTTATTATGTGAGGATATTTCCCTTATCACCATGGGCCCCAATAGGCTCCCAAATATCACTTTGCAGATTCCACGAAAAGAGTGTTAGCAAACTGCTTCTTGAGGCAGAGGTTGTAACTCTGTGAGATGAACTCACAGATCAGAAAGAAGTTTCTCAGAAAGCTTCTTTCACGTTTTGAACGGATGAAATTTCCTTTATCAGCGTAGGCCTCAATGTGATCCAAAGAAGCCCTTCTCAGATTCCTCAAAGACAGTGTTAATGGACTGCTCCACGAAACATAAGTGTAACTCTGTGAGATGAATTCACACATCACCAAGAAGTTTCTAAGAAAGCTTCTTTCTTGTTTTCATCTGTGGATATTTCCTTTGTCACTGTAATGTTCATTGCGCTATGAAGTATCTAATTGCAGATTTCCAGAAAACTGTGCTAACAAACAGATCACAGAAGAGAAACGTGTAACTCTGTGAGTTGCATTCACACATGGCAATGCAGTTTCTCAGAAAGCTTCTCTTTAGTTATTATGTGAGGATATTTCCCTTATCACCATGGGCCCCAATAGGCTCCCAAATATCACTTTGCAGATTCCACGAAAAGAGTGTTAGCAAACTGCTTCTTGAGGCAGAGGTTGTAACTCTGTGAGATGAACTCACAGATCAGAAAGAAGTTTCTCAGAAAGCTTCTTTCACGTTTTGAACGGATGAAATTTCCTTTATCAGCGTAGGCCTCAATGTGATCCAAAGAAGCCCTTCTCAGATTCCTCAAAGACAGTGTTAATGGACTGCTCCACGAAACATAAGTGTAACTCTGTGAGATGAATTCACACATCACCAAGAAGTTTCTAAGAAAGCTTCTTTCTTGTTTTCATCTGTGGATATTTCCTTTGTCACTGTAATGTTCATTGCGCTATGAAGTATCTAATTGCAGATTTCCAGAAAACTGTGCTAACAAACAGATCACAGAAGAGAAACGTGTAACTCTGTGAGTTGCATTCACACATGGCAATGCAGTTTCTCAGAAAGCTTCTCTTTAGTTATTATGTGAGGATATTTCCCTTATCACCATGGGCCCCAATAGGCTCCCAAATATCACTTTGCAGATTCCACGAAAAGAGTGTTAGCAAACTGCTTCTTGAGGCAGAGGTTGTAACTCTGTGAGATGAACTCACAGATCAGAAAGAAGTTTCTCAGAAAGCTTCTTTCACGTTTTGAACGGATGAAATTTCCTTTATCAGCGTAGGCCTCAATGTGATCCAAAGAAGCCCTTCTCAGATTCCTCAAAGACAGTGTTAATGGACTGCTCCACGAAACATAAGTGTAACTCTGTGAGATGAATTCACACATCACCAAGAAGTTTCTAAGAAAGCTTCTTTCTTGTTTTCATCTGTGGATATTTCCTTTGTCACTGTAATGTTCATTGCGCTATGAAGTATCTAATTGCAGATTTCCAGAAAACTGTGCTAACAAACAGATCACAGAAGAGAAACGTGTAACTCTGTGAGTTGCATTCACACATGGCAATGCAGTTTCTCAGAAAGCTTCTCTTTAGTTATTATGTGAGGATATTTCCCTTATCACCATGGGCCCCAATAGGCTCCCAAATATCACTTTGCAGATTCCACGAAAAGAGTGTTAGCAAACTGCTTCTTGAGGCAGAGGTTGTAACTCTGTGAGATGAACTCACAGATCAGAAAGAAGTTTCTCAGAAAGCTTCTTTCACGTTTTGAACGGATGAAATTTCCTTTATCAGCGTAGGCCTCAATGTGATCCAAAGAAGCCCTTCTCAGATTCCTCAAAGACAGTGTTAATGGACTGCTCCACGAAACATAAGTGTAACTCTGTGAGATGAATTCACACATCACCAAGAAGTTTCTAAGAAAGCTTCTTTCTTGTTTTCATCTGTGGATATTCCTTTGTCACTGTAATGTTCATTGCGCTATGAAGTATCTAATTGCAGATTTCCAGAAAACTGTGCTAACAAACAGATCACAGAAGAGAAACGTGTAACTCTGTGAGTTGCATTCACACATGGCAATGCAGTTTCTCAGAAAGCTTCTCTTTAGTTATTATGTGAGGATATTTCCCTTATCACCATGGGCCCCAATAGGCTCCCAAATATCACTTTGCAGATTCCACGAAAAGAGTGTTAGCAAACTGCTTCTTGAGGCAGAGGTTGTAACTCTGTGAGATGAACTCACAGATCAGAAAGAAGTTTCTCAGAAAGCTTCTTTCACGTTTTGAACGGATGAAATTTCCTTTATCAGCGTAGGCCTCAATGTGATCCAAAGAAGCCCTTCTCAGATTCCTCAAAGACAGTGTTAATGGACTGCTCCACGAAACATAAGTGTAACTCTGTGAGATGAATTCACACATCACCAAGAAGTTTCTAAGAAAGCTTCTTTCTTGTTTTCATCTGTGGATATTCCTTTGTCACTGTAATGTTCATTGCGCTATGAAGTATCTAATTGCAGATTTCCAGAAAACTGTGCTAACAAACAGATCACAGAAGAGAAACGTGTAACTCTGTGAGTTGCATTCACACATGGCAATGCAGTTTCTCAGAAAGCTTCTCTTTAGTTATTATGTGAGGATATTTCCCTTATCACCATGGGCCCCAATAGGCTCCCAAATATCACTTTGCAGATTCCACGAAAAGAGTGTTAGCAAACTGCTTCTTGAGGCAGAGGTTGTAACTCTGTGAGATGAACTCACAGATCAGAAAGAAGTTTCTCAGAAAGCTTCTTTCACGTTTTGAACGGATGAAATTTCCTTTATCAGCGTAGGCCTCAATGTGATCCAAAGAAGCCCTTCTCAGATTCCTCAAAGACAGTGTTAATGGACTGCTCCACGAAACATAAGTGTAACTCTGTGAGATGAATTCACACATCACCAAGAAGTTTCTAAGAAAGCTTCTTTCTTGTTTTCATCTGTGGATATTCCTTTGTCACTGTAATGTTCATTTGCGCTATGAAGTATCTAATTGCAGATTTCCAGAAAACTGTGCTAACAAACAGATCACAGAAGAGAAACGTGTAACTCTGTGAGTTGCATTCACACATGGCAATGCAGTTTCTCAGAAAGCTTCTCTTTAGTTATTATGTGAGGATATTTCCCTTATCACCATGGGCCCCAATAGGCTCCCAAATATCACTTTGCAGATTCCACGAAAAGAGTGTTAGCAAACTGCTTCTTGAGGCAGAGGTTGTAACTCTGTGAGATGAACTCACAGATCAGAAAGAAGTTTCTCAGAAAGCTTCTTTCACGTTTTGAACGGATGAAATTTCCTTTATCAGCGTAGGCCTCAATGTGATCCAAAGAAGCCCTTCTCAGATTCCTCAAAGACAGTGTTAATGGACTGCTCCACGAAACATAAGTGTAACTCTGTGAGATGAATTCACACATCACCAAGAAGTTTCTAAGAAAGCTTCTTTCTTGTTTTCATCTGTGGATATTCCTTTGTCACTGTAATGTTCATTGCGCTATGAAGTATCTAATTGCAGATTTCCAGAAAACTGTGCTAACAAACAGATCACAGAAGAGAAACGTGTAACTCTGTGAGTTGCATTCACACATGGCAATGCAGTTTCTCAGAAAGCTTCTCTTTAGTTATTATGTGAGGATATTTCCCTTATCACCATGGGCCCCAATAGGCTCCCAAATATCACTTTGCAGATTCCACGAAAAGAGTGTTAGCAAACTGCTTCTTGAGGCAGAGGTTGTAACTCTGTGAGATGAACTCACAGATCAGAAAGAAGTTTCTCAGAAAGCTTCTTTCACGTTTTGAACGGATGAAATTTCCTTTATCAGCGTAGGCCTCAATGTGATCCAAAGAAGCCCTTCTCAGATTCCTCAAAGACAGTGTTAATGGACTGCTCCACGAAACATAAGTGTAACTCTGTGAGATGAATTCACACATCACCAAGAAGTTTCTAAGAAAGCTTCTTTCTTGTTTTCATCTGTGGATATTCCTTTGTCACTGTAATGTTCATTTGCGCTATGAAGTATCTAATTGCAGATTTCCAGAAAACTGTGCTAACAAACAGATCACAGAAGAGAAACGTGTAACTCTGTGAGTTGCATTCACACATGGCAATGCAGTTTCTCAGAAAGCTTCTCTTTAGTTATTATGTGAGGATATTTCCCTTATCACCATGGGCCCCAATAGGCTCCCAAATATCACTTTGCAGATTCCACGAAAAGAGTGTTAGCAAACTGCTTCTTGAGGCAGAGGTTGTAACTCTGTGAGATGAACTCACAGATCAGAAAGAAGTTTCTCAGAAAGCTTCTTTCACGTTTTGAACGGATGAAATTTCCTTTATCAGCGTAGGCCTCAATGTGATCCAAAGAAGCCCTTCTCAGATTCCTCAAAGACAGTGTTAATGGACTGCTCCACGAAACATAAGTGTAACTCTGTGAGATGAATTCACACATCACCAAGAAGTTTCTAAGAAAGCTTCTTTCTTGTTTTCATCTGTGGATATTTCCTTTGTCACTGTAATGTTCATTGCGCTATGAAGTATCTAATTGCAGATTTCCAGAAAACTGTGCTAAC
This sequence comes from Rhinopithecus roxellana, assembly GCF_007565055.1. Classification (NCBI taxonomy): domain Eukaryota; kingdom Metazoa; phylum Chordata; class Mammalia; order Primates; family Cercopithecidae; genus Rhinopithecus; species Rhinopithecus roxellana. Next base: position 136,112,642 of record NC_044554.1, on the reverse strand, counting down.
AAACAGATCACAGAAGAGAAACGTGTAACTCTGTGAGTTGCATTCACACATGGCAATGCAGTTTCTCAGAAAGCTTCTCTTTAGTTATTATGTGAGGATATTTCCCTTATCACCATGGGCCCCAATAGGCTCCCAAATATCACTTTGCAGATTCCACGAAAAGAGTGTTAGCAAACTGCTTCTTGAGGCAGAGGTTGTAACTCTGTGAGATGAACTCACAGATCAGAAAGAAGTTTCTCAGAAAGCTTCTTTCACGTTTTGAACGGATGAAATTTCCTTTATCAGCGTAGGCCTCAATGTGATCCAAAGAAGCCCTTCTCAGATTCCTCAAAGACAGTGTTAATGGACTGCTCCACGAAACATAAGTGTAACTCTGTGAGATGAATTCACACATCACCAAGAAGTTTCTAAGAAAGCTTCTTTCTTGTTTTCATCTGTGGATATTTCCTTTGTCACTGTAATGTTCATTGCGCTATGAAGTATCTAATTGCAGATTTCCAGAAAACTGTGCTAACAAACAGATCACAGAAGAGAAACGTGTAACTCTGTGAGTTGCATTCACACATGGCAATGCAGTTTCTCAGAAAGCTTCTCTTTAGTTATTATGTGAGGATATTTCCCTTATCACCATGGGCCCCAATAGGCTCCCAAATATCACTTTGCAGATTCCACGAAAAGAGTGTTAGCAAACTGCTTCTTGAGGCAGAGGTTGTAACTCTGTGAGATGAACTCACAGATCAGAAAGAAGTTTCTCAGAAAGCTTCTTTCACGTTTTGAACGGATGAAATTTCCTTTATCAGCGTAGGCCTCAATGTGATCCAAAGAAGCCCTTCTCAGATTCCTCAAAGACAGTGTTAATGGACTGCTCCACGAAACATAAGTGTAACTCTGTGAGATGAATTCACACATCACCAAGAAGTTTCTAAGAAAGCTTCTTTCTTGTTTTCATCTGTGGATATTTCCTTTGTCACTGTAATGTTCATTGCGCTATGAAGTATCTAATTGCAGATTTCCAGAAAACTGTGCTAACAAACAGATCACAGAAGAGAAACGTGTAACTCTGTGAGTTGCATTCACACATGGCAATGCAGTTTCTCAGAAAGCTTCTCTTTAGTTATTATGTGAGGATATTTCCCTTATCACCATGGGCCCCAATAGGCTCCCAAATATCACTTTGCAGATTCCACGAAAAGAGTGTTAGCAAACTGCTTCTTGAGGCAGAGGTTGTAACTCTGTGAGATGAACTCACAGATCAGAAAGAAGTTTCTCAGAAAGCTTCTTTCACGTTTTGAACGGATGAAATTTCCTTTATCAGCGTAGGCCTCAATGTGATCCAAAGAAGCCCTTCTCAGATTCCTCAAAGACAGTGTTAATGGACTGCTCCACGAAACATAAGTGTAACTCTGTGAGATGAATTCACACATCACCAAGAAGTTTCTAAGAAAGCTTCTTTCTTGTTTTCATCTGTGGATATTTCCTTTGTCACTGTAATGTTCATTGCGCTATGAAGTATCTAATTGCAGATTTCCAGAAAACTGTGCTAACAAACAGATCACAGAAGAGAAACGTGTAACTCTGTGAGTTGCATTCACACATGGCAATGCAGTTTCTCAGAAAGCTTCTCTTTAGTTATTATGTGAGGATATTTCCCTTATCACCATGGGCCCCAATAGGCTCCCAAATATCACTTTGCAGATTCCACGAAAAGAGTGTTAGCAAACTGCTTCTTGAGGCAGAGGTTGTAACTCTGTGAGATGAACTCACAGATCAGAAAGAAGTTTCTCAGAAAGCTTCTTTCTCATTTTTATTGGAAGATGTTTCCATTGGCCCCATTGTTTTCAAAGGGATCGGGAATATCTGTTCTCAGATTCCACACAAATAGGGCTAGGCCACGGCCCCACGAAATACAGCTGCAACTTAGTGAGTTGAATTCACACATCACAAAGCGGTTTCTCAGAAAGCTTCTTCTTTAGTAAGACGAGGTTATTTGTGGTCTTGGAGCGCCACCGTGTGTCCTATTGCAGATACTGCGAAAATTCTGCTAGGAAGTTTCTCAGTGGAAACAATGATGAACATCTGTGGGGTGAATTCACCCACAACAAAGAAGTTTTTGAGAAGGCTTCTCTGCAGTTTTCTCTGAGGATAGTTCCTTATTCAGCATGCGATTCAATGATATCCAAGACATCACATCTGAGATTCCTCAAAATGAGTGCTAGGAAACTCCTCCGAGAAAGGGTGATAGAACACTGTGAAATGAATTCACATATCACAAAGCAGTTTCTCAGAAAGCTTGGTTCCGCTTTCTCTTGAAGGATATTTCCTTTCTCCTTCTATTCTTCAAAGCTATCTGAAATATCACTTCTCGGAATCCACGGAAACAGTCCTAAGAAACGGCTCCAAAAAACACTGGCGTAACACTGTGAGTTGCATTCACACATGGCAATGCAGTTTCTCAGAAAGCTTCTCTTTAGTTATTATATGAGGATATTTCCTTTATCACCATGGGCCCCAATAGGCTCCCAAATATCACTTTGCAGATTCCACGAAAAGAGTGTTAGCAAACTGCTTCTTGAGGCAGTGGTTGTAACTCTGTGAGATGAATTCACACATCACCAAGAAGTTCCTAAGAAAGCTTCTTTCTTGTTTTCTTCTGTGGATATTCCTTTGTCACTGTAATGTTCTTTGCGCTATGAAGTATCTAATTGCAGATTTCCAGAAAACTGTGCTAACAAACAGATCACAGAAGAGAAACGTGTAACTCTGTGAGTTGCATTCACACATGGCAATGCAGTTTCTCAGAAAGCTTCTCTTTAGTTATTATGTGAGGATATTTCCCTTATCACCATGGGCCCCAATAGGCTCTCAAATATCACTTTGCAGATTCCACGAAAAGAGTGTTAGCAAACTGCTTCTTGAGACAGAGGTTGTAACTCTGTGAGATGAACTCACAGATCAGAAAGAAGTTTCTCAGAAAGCTTCTTTCACCTTATGATCGGATGAAATTTCCTTTATCAGCGTAGGCCTCAATGTGATCCAAAGAAGCCCTTCTCAGATTCCTCAAAGACAGTGTTAATGGACTGCTCCACGAAACATAAGTGTAACTCTGTGAGATGAATTCACACATCACCAAGAAGTTTCTAAGAAAGCTTCTTTCTTGTTTTCATCTGTGGATATTCCTTTGTCACTGTAATGTTCATTTCGCTATGAAGTATCTAATTGCAGATTTCCAGAAAACTGTGCTAACAAACAGATCACAGAAGAGAAACGTGTAACTCTGTGAGTTGCATTCACACATGGCAATGCAGTTTCTCAGAAAGCTTCTCTTTAGTTATTATGTGAGGATATTTCCCTTATCACCCTGGGCCCCAATAGGCTCCCAAATATCACTTTGCAGATTCCACGAAAAGAGTGTTAGCAAACTGCTTCTTGAGGCAGAGGTTGTAACTCTGTGAGATGAACTCACAGATCAGAAAGAAGTTTCTCAGAAAGCTTCTTTCACGTTTTGAACGGATGAAATTTCCTTTATCAGCGTAGGCCTCAATGTGATCCAAAGAAGCCCTTCTCAGATTCCTCAAAGACAGTGTTAATGGACTGCTCCACGAAACATAAGTGTAACTCTGTGAGATGAATTCACACATCACCAAGAAGTTTCTAAGAAAGCTTCTTTCTTGTTTTCATCTGTGGATATTTCCTTTGTCACTGTAATGTTCATTGCGCTATGAAGTATCTAATTGCAGATTTCCAGAAAACTGTGCTAACAAACAGATCACAGAAGAGAAACGTGTAACTCTGTGAGTTGCATTCACACATGGCAATGCAGTTTCTCAGAAAGCTTCTCTTTAGTTATTATGTGAGGATATTTCCCTTATCACCATGGGCCCCAATAGGCTCCCAAATATCACTTTGCAGATTCCACGAAAAGAGTGTTAGCAAACTGCTTCTTGAGGCAGAGTTTGTAACTCTGTGAGATGAACTCACAGATCAGAAAGAAGTTTCTCAGAAAGCTTCTTTCACGTTTTGAACGGATGAAATTTCCTTTATCAGCGTAGGCCTCAATGTGATCCAAAGAAGCCCTTCTCAGATTCCTCAAAGACAGTGTTAATGGACTGCTCCACGAAACATAAGTGTAACTCTGTGAGATGAATTCACACATCACCAAGAAGTTTCTAAGAAAGCTTCTTTCTTGTTTTCATCTGTGGATATTTCCTTTGTCACTGTAATGTTCATTGCGCTACGAAGTATCTAATTCCAGATTTCCAGAAAACTGTGCTAACAAACAGATCACAGAAGAGAAACGTGTAACTCTGTGAGTTGCATTCACACATGGCAATGCAGTTTCTCAGAAAGCTTCTCTTTAGTTATTATGTGAGGATATTTCCTTTATCACCATGGGCCCCAATAGGCCCCAAATATCACTTTGCAGATTCCACGAAAAGAGTGTTAGCAAACTGCTTCTTGAGGCAGAGGTTGTAACTCTGTGACATGAACTCACAGATCAGAAAGAAGTTTCTCAGAAAGCTTCTTTCACGTTTTGAACGGATGAAATTTCCTTTATCAGCGTAGGCCTCAATGTGATCCATAGAAGCCCTTCTCAGATTCCTGAAAGACAGTGTTAATGGACTGCTCCACGAAACATAAGTGTAACTCTGTGAGATGAATTCACACATCACCAAGAAGTTTCCAAGAAAGCTTCTTTCTTGTTTTCATCTGTGGATATTCCTTTGTCACTGTAATGTTCATTGCGCTATGAAGTATCTAATTGCAGATTTCCAGAAAACTGTGCTAACAAACAGATCACAGAAGAGAAACGTGTAACTCTGTGAATTGCATTCACACATGGCAATGCAGTCTCTCAGAAAGCTTCTCTTTAGTTATTATGTGAGGATATTTCCCTTATCACCATGTGCCCCAATAGGCTCCCAAATATCACTTTGCAGATTCCATGAAAAGAGTGTTAGCAAACTGCTTCTTGAGACAGAGGTTGTAACTCTGTGAGATGAACTCACAGATCAGAAAGAAGTTTCTCAGAAAGCTTCTTTCACGTTTTGAAGGGATGAAATTTCCTTTATCAGCGTAGGCCTCAATGTGATCCAAAGAAGCCCTTCTCAGATTCCTCAAAGACAGTGTTAATGGACTGCTCCACGAAACATAAGTGTAACTCTGTGAGATGAATTCACACATCACCAAGAAGTTTCTAAGAAAGCTTCTTTCTTGTTTTCATCTGTGGATATTTCCTTTGTCTCTGTAATGTTCATTGCGCTATGAAGTATCTAATTGCAGATTTCCAGAAAACTGTGCTAACAAACAGATCACAGAAGAGAAACGTGTAACTCTGTGAGTTGCATTCACACATGGCAATGCAGTTTCTCAGAAAGCTTCTCTTTAGTTATTATGTGAGGATATTTCCCTTATCACCATGGGCCCCAATAGGCTCCCAAATATCACTTTGCAGATTCCACGAAAAGAGTGTTAGCAAACTGCTTCTTGAGGCAGAGGTTGTAACTCTGTGAGATGAACTCACAGATCAGAAAGACGTTTCTCAGAAAGCTTCTTTCACGTTTTGAACGGATGAAATTTCCTTTATCAGGGTTGGCCTCAATGTGATCCAAAGAAGCCCTTCTCAGATTCCTCAAAGACAGTGTTAATGGACTGCTCCACGAAACATAAGTGTAACTCTGTGAGATGAATTCACACATCACCAAGAAGTTCCTAAGAAAGCTTCTTTCTTGTTTTCATCTGTGGATATTTCCTTTGTCACTGTAATGTTCATTGCGCTATGAAGTATCTAATTGCAGATTTCCAGAAAACTGTGCTAACAAACAGATCACAGAAGAGAAACGTGTAACTCTGTGAGTTGCATTCACACATGGCAATGCAGTTTCTCAGAAAGCTTCTCTTTAGTTATTATGTGAGGATATTTCCCTTATCACCATGGGCCCCAATAGGCTCCCAAATATCACTTTGCAGATTCCACGAAAAGAGTGTTAGCAAACTGCTTCTTGAGGCAGAGGTTGTAACTCTGTGAGATGAACTCACAGATCAGAAAGAAGTTTCTCAGAAAGCTTCTTTCTCATTTTTATTGGAAGATGTTTCCATTGGCCCCATTGTTTTCAAAGGGATCGGGAATATCTGTTCTCAGATTCCACACAAATAGGGCTAGGCCACGGCCCCACGAAATACAGCTGCAACTTAGTGAGTTGAATTCACACATCACAAAGCGGTTTCTCAGAAAGCTTCTTTAGTAAGACGAGGTTATTTGTGGTCTTGGAGCGCCACCGTGTGTCCTATTGCAGATACTGCGAAAATTCTGCTAGGAAGTTTCTCAGTGGAAACAATGATGGACATCTGTGGGGTGAATTCACCCACAACAAAGAAGTTTTTGAGAAGGCTTCTTCTGTGCAGGTTTCTCTGAGGATAGTTCCTTATTCAGCATGCGATTCAATGATATCCAAGACATCACATCTGAGATTCCTCAAAATGAGTGCTAGGAAACTCCTCCGAGAAAGGGTGATAGAACACTGTGAAATGAATTCACATATCACAAAGCAGTTTCTCAGAAAGCTTGGTTCCGCTTTCTCTTGAAGGATATTTCCTTTCTCCTTCTATTCTTCAAAGCTATCTGAAATATCACTTCTCGGAATCCACGGAAACAGTCCTAAGAAACGGCTCCAAAAAACACTGGCGTAACACTGTGAGTTGCATTCACACATGGCAATGCAGTTTCTCAGAAAGCTTCTCTTTAGATATTATGTGAGGATATTTCCTTTATCACCATGGGCCCCAATAGGCTCCCAAATATCACTTTGCAGATTCCACGAAAAGAGTGTTAGCAAACTGCTTCTTGAGGCAGAGGTTGTAACTCTGTGAGATGAACTCACAGATCAGAAAGAAGTTTCTCAGAAAGCTTCTTTCACGTTTTGAACGGATGAAATTTCCTTTATCAGGGTTGGCCTCAATGTGATCCAAAGAAGCCCTTCTCAGATTCCTCAAAGACAGTGTTAATGGACTGCTCCACGAAACATAAGTGTAACTCTGTGAGATGAATTCACACATCACCAAGAAGTTTCTTAGAAAGCTTCTTTCTTGTTTTCTTCTGTGGATATTCCTTTGTCACTGTAATGTTCTTTGCGCTATGAAGTATCTAATTGCAGATTTCCAGAAAACTGTGCTAACAAACAGATCACAGAAGAGAAACGTGTAACTCTGTGAGTTGCATTCACACATGGCAATGCAGTTTCTCAGAAAGCTTCTCTTTAGTTATTATGTGAGGATATTTCCCTTATCACCATGGGCCCCAATAGGCTCCCAAATATCACTTTGCAGATTCCACGAAAAGAGTGTTAGCAAACTGCTTCTTGAGGCAGAGGTTGTAACTCTGTGAGATGAACTCACAGATCAGAAAGAAGTTTCTCAGAAAGCTTCTTTCTCATTTTTATTGGAAGATGTTTCCATTGGCCCCATTGTTTTCAAAGGGATCGGGAATATCTGTTCTCAGATTCCACACAAATAGGGCTAGGCCACGGCCCCACGAAATACAGCTGCAACTTAGTGAGTTGAATTCACACATCACAAAGCGGTTTCTCAGAAAGCTTCTTCTTTAGTAAGACGAGGTTATTTGTGGTCTTGGAGCGCCACCGTGTGTCCTATTGCAGATACTGCGAAAATTCTGCTAGGAAGTTTCTCAGTGGAAACAATGATGGACATCTGTGGGGTGAATTCACCCACAACAAAGAAGTTTTTGAGAAGGCTTCTGTGCAGGTTTCTCTGAGGATAGTTCCTTATTCAGCATGCGATTCAATGATATCCAAGACATCACATCTGAGATTCCTCAAAATGAGTGCTAGGAAACTCCTCCGAGAAAGGGTGATAGAACACTGTGAAATGAATTCACATATCACAAAGCAGTTTCTCAGAAAGCTTGGTTCCGCTTTCTCTTGAAGGATATTTCCTTTCTCCTTCTATTCTTCAAAGCTATCTGAAATATCACTTCTCGGAATCCACGGAAACAGTCCTAAGAAACGGCTACAAAAAACACTGGCGTAACACTGTGAGTTGCATTCACACATGGCAATGCAGTCTCTCAGAAAGCTTCTCTTTAGTTATTATGTGAGGATATTTCCCTTATCACCATGTGCCCCAATAGGCTCCCAAATATCACTTTGCAGATTCCACGAAAAGAGTGTTAGCAAACTGCTTCTTGAGACAGAGGTTGTAACTCTGTGAGATGAACTCACAGATCAGAAAGAAGTTTCTCAGAAAGCTTCTTTCACGTTTTGAACGGATGAAATTTCCTTTATCAGCGTAGGCCTCAATGTGATCCAAAGAAGCCCTTCTCAGATTCCTCAAAGACAGTGTTAATGGACTGCTCCACGAAACATAAGTGTAACTCTGTGAGATGAATTCACACATCACCAAGAAGTTTCTAAGAAAGCTTCTTTCTTGTTTTCATCTGTGGATATTTCCTTTGTCACTGTAATGTTCATTGCGCTATGAAGTATCTAATTGCAGATTTCCAGAAAACTGTGCTAACAAACAGATCACAGAAGAGAAACGTGTAACTCTGTGAGTTGCATTCACACATGGCAATGCAGTTTCTCAGAAAGCTTCTCTTTAGTTATTATGTGAGGATATTTCCCTTATCACCATGGGCCCCAATAGGCTCCCAAATATCACTTTGCAGATTCCACGAAAAGAGTGTTAGCAAACTGCTTCTTGAGGCAGAGGTTGTAACTCTGTGAGATGAACTCACAGATCAGAAAGAAGTTTCTCAGAAAGCTTCTTTCACGTTTTGAACGGATGAAATTTCCTTTATCAGCGTAGGTCTCAATGTGATCCAAAGAAGCCCTTCTCAGATTCCTCAAAGACAGTGTTAATGGACTGCTCCACGAAACATAAGTGTAACTCTGTGAGATGAATTCACACATCACCAAGAAGTTTCTAAGAAAGCTTCTTTCTTGTTTTCATCTGTGGATATTTCCTTTGTCACTGTAATGTTCATTGCGCTATGAAGTATCTAATTGCAGATTTCCAGAAAACTGTGCTAACAAACAGATCACAGAAGAGAAACGTGTAACTCTGTGAGTTGCATTCACACATGGCAATGCAGTTTCTCAGAAAGCTTCTCTTTAGTTATTATGTGAGGATATTTCCCTTATCACCATGGGCCCCAATAGGCTCCCAAATATCACTTTGCAGATTCCACGAAAAGAGTGTTAGCAAACTGCTTCTTGAGGCAGAGGTTGTAACTCTGTGAGATGAACTCACAGATCAGAAAGAAGTTTCTCAGAAAGCTTCTTTCACGTTTTGAACGGATGAAATTTCCTTTATCAGCGTAGGCCTCAATGTGATCCAAAGAAGCCCTTCTCAGATTCCTCAAAGACAGTGTTAATGGACTGCTCCACGAAACATAAGTGTAACTCTGTGAGATGAATTCACACATCACCAAGAAGTTTCTAAGAAAGCTTCTTTCTTGTTTTCTTCTGTGGATATTCCTTTGTCACTGTAATGTTCTTTGCGCTATGAAGTATCTAATTGCAGATTTCCAGAAAACTGTGCTAACAAACAGATCACAGAAGAGAAACGTGTAACTCTGTGAGTTGCATTCACACATGGCAATGCAGTTTCTCAGAAAGCTTCTCTTTAGTTATTATGTGAGGATATTTCCCTTATCACCATGGGCCCCAATAGGCTCCCAAATATCACTTTGCAGATTCCACGAAAAGAGTGTTAGCAAACTGCTTCTTGAGGCAGAGGTTGTAACTCTGTGAGATGAACTCACAGATCAGAAAGAAGTTTCTCAGAAAGCTTCTTTCTCATTTTTATTGGAAGATGTTTCCATTGGCCCCATTGCTTTCAACGGGATCGGGAATATCTGTTCTCAGATTCCACACAAATAGGGCTCGGTCACGGCCCCACGAAATACAGCTGCAACTTAGTGAGTTGAATTCACACATCACAAAGCGGTTTCTCAGAAAGCTTCTTTTTAGTAAGACGAGGTTATTTGTGGTCTTGGAGCGCCACCGTGTGTCCTATTGCAGATACTGCTAAAATTCTGCTAGGAAGTTTCTCAGTGAAACAATGATGGACATCTGTGGGGTGAATTCACCCACAACAAAGAAGTTTTTGAGAAGGCTTCTCTGCAGGTTTCTCTGAGGATAGTTCCTTATTCAGCATGCGATTCAATGATATCCAAGACATCACATCTGAGGATTCCTCAAAATGAGTGCTAGGAAACTCCTCCGAGAAAGGGTGATAGAACACTGTGAAATGAATTCACATATCACAAAGCAGTTTCTCAGAAAGCTTGGTTCCGCTTTCTCTTGAAGGATATTTCCTTTCTCCTTCTATTCTTCAAAGCTATCTGAAATATCACTTCTCGGAATCCACGGAAACAGTCCTAAGAAACGGCTCCAAAAAACACTGGCGTAACACTGTGAGTTGCATTCACACATGGCAATGCAGTTTCTCAGAAAGCTTCTCTTTAGTTATTATGTGAGGATATTTCCTTTATCACCATGGGCCCCAATAGGCTCCCAAATATCACTTTGCAGATTCCACGAAAAGAGTGTTAGCAAACTGCTTCTTGAGGCAGAGGTTGTAACTCTGTGAGATGAACTCACAGATCAGAAAGAAGTTTCTCAGAAAGCTTCTTTCACGTTTTGAACGGATGAAATTTCCTTTATCAGCGTAGGCCTCAATGTGATCCAAAGAAGCCCTTCTCAGATTCCTCAAAGACAGTGTTAATGGACTGCTCCACGAAACATAAGTGTAACTCTGTGAGATGAATTCACACATCACCAAGAAGTTTCTAAGAAAGCTTCTTTCTTGTTTTCATCTGTGGATATTTCCTTTGTCACTGTAATGTTCATTGCGCTATGAAGTATCTAATTGCAGATTTCCAGAAAACTGTGCTAACAAACAGATCACAGAAGAGAAACGTGTAACTCTGTGAGTTGCATTCACACATGGCAATGCAGTTTCTCAGAAAGCTTCTCTTTAGTTATTATGTGAGGATATTTCCCTTATCACCATGGGCCCCAATAGGCTCCCAAATATCACTTTGCAGATTCCACGAAAAGAGTGTTAGCAAACTGCTTCTTGAGGCAGAGGTTGTAACTCTGTGAGATGAACTCACAGATCAGAAAGAAGTTTCTCAGAAAGCTTCTTTCACGTTTTGAACGGATGAAATTTCCTTTATCAGCGTAGGTCCTCAATGTGATCCAAAGAAGCCCTTCTCAGATTCCTCAAAGACAGTGTTAATGGACTGCTCCACGAAACATAAGTGTAACTCTGTGAGATGAATTCACACATCACCAAGAAGTTTCTAAGAAAGCTTCTTTCTTGTTTTCATCTGTGGATATTTCCTTTGTCACTGTAATGTTCATTGCGCTATGAAGTATCTAATTGCAGATTTCCAGAAAACTGTGCTAACAAACAGATCACAGAAGAGAAACGTGTAACTCTGTGAGTTGCATTCACACATGGCAATGCAGTTTCTCAGAAAGCTTCTCTTTAGTTATTATGTGAGGATATTTCCCTTATCACCATGGGCCCCAATAGGCTCCCAAATATCACTTTGCAGATTCCACGAAAAGAGTGTTAGCAAACTGCTTCTTGAGGCAGAGGTTGTAACTCTGTGAGATGAACTCACAGATCAGAAAGAAGTTTCTCAGAAAGCTTCTTTCACGTTTTGAACGGATGAAATTTCCTTTATCAGCGTAGGCCTCAATGTGATCCAAAGAAGCCCTTCTCAGATTCCTCAAAGACAGTGTTAATGGACTGCTCCACGAAACATAAGTGTAACTCTGTGAGATGAATTCACACATCACCAAGAAGTTTCTAAGAAAGCTTCTTTCTTGTTTTCATCTGTGGATATTTCCTTTGTCACTGTAATGTTCATTGCGCTATGAAGTATCTAATTGCAGATTTCCAGAAAACTGTGCTAACAAACAGATCACAGAAGAGAAACGTGTAACTCTGTGAGTTGCATTCACACATGGCAATGCAGTTTCTCAGAAAGCTTCTCTTTAGTTATTATGTGAGGATATTTCCCTTATCACCATGGGCCCCAATAGGCTCCCAAATATCACTTTGCAGATTCCACGAAAAGAGTGTTAGCAAACTGCTTCTTGAGGCAGAGGTTGTAACTCTGTGAGATGAACTCACAGATCAGAAAGAAGTTTCTCAGAAAGCTTCTTTCACGTTTTGAACGGATGAAATTTCCTTTATCAGCGTAGGCCTCAATGTGATCCAAAGAAGCCCTTCTCAGATTCCTCAAAGACAGTGTTAATGGACTGCTCCACGAAACATAAGTGTAACTCTGTGAGATGAATTCACACATCACCAAGAAGTTTCTAAGAAAGCTTCTTTCTTGTTTTCATCTGTGGATATTTCCTTTGTCACTGTAATGTTCATTGCGCTATGAAGTATCTAATTGCAGATTTCCAGAAAACTGTGCTAACAAACAGATCACAGAAGAGAAACGTGTAACTCTGTGAGTTGCATTCACACATGGCAATGCAGTTTCTCAGAAAGCTTCTCTTTAGTTATTATGTGAGGATATTTCCCTTATCACCATGGGCCCCAATAGGCTCCCAAATATCACTTTGCAGATTCCACGAAAAGAGTGTTAGCAAACTGCTTCTTGAGGCAGAGGTTGTAACTCTGTGAGATGAACTCACAGATCAGAAAGAAGTTTCTCAGAAAGCTTCTTTCACGTTTTGAACGGATGAAATTTCCTTTATCAGCGTAGGCCTCAATGTGATCCAAAGAAGCCCTTCTCAGATTCCTCAAAGACAGTGTTAATGGACTGCTCCACGAAACATAAGTGTAACTCTGTGAGATGAATTCACACATCACCAAGAAGTTTCTAAGAAAGCTTCTTTCTTGTTTTCATCTGTGGATATTTCCTTTGTCACTGTAATGTTCATTGCGCTATGAAGTATCTAATTGCAGATTTCCAGAAAACTGTGCTAACAAACAGATCACAGAAGAGAAACGTGTAACTCTGTGAGTTGCATTCACACATGGCAATGCAGTTTCTCAGAAAGCTTCTCTTTAGTTATTATGTGAGGATATTTCCCTTATCACCATGGGCCCCAATAGGCTCCCAAATATCACTTTGCAGATTCCACGAAAAGAGTGTTAGCAAACTGCTTCTTGAGGCAGAGGTTGTAACTCTGTGAGATGAACTCACAGATCAGAAAGAAGTTTCTCAGAAAGCTTCTTTCACGTTTTGAACGGATGAAATTTCCTTTATCAGCGTAGGCCTCAATGTGATCCAAAGAAGCCCTTCTCAGATTCCTCAAAGACAGTGTTAATGGACTGCTCCACGAAACATAAGTGTAACTCTGTGAGATGAATTCACACATCACCAAGAAGTTTCTAAGAAAGCTTCTTTCTTGTTTTCATCTGTGGATATTTCCTTTGTCACTGTAATGTTCATTGCGCTATGAAGTATCTAATTGCAGATTTCCAGAAAACTGTGCTAACAAACAGATCACAGAAGAGAAACGTGTAACTCTGTGAGTTGCATTCACACATGGCAATGCAGTTTCTCAGAAAGCTTCTCTTTAGTTATTATGTGAGGATATTTCCCTTATCACCATGGGCCCCAATAGGCTCCCAAATATCACTTTGCAGATTCCACGAAAAGAGTGTTAGCAAACTGCTTCTTGAGGCAGAGGTTGTAACTCTGTGAGATGAACTCACAGATCAGAAAGAAGTTTCTCAGAAAGCTTCTTTCACGTTTTGAACGGATGAAATTTCCTTTATCAGCGTAGGTCTCAATGTGATCCAAAGAAGCCCTTCTCAGATTCCTCAAAGACAGTGTTAATGGACTGCTCCACGAAACATAAGTGTAACTCTGTGAGATGAATTCACACATCACCAAGAAGTTTCTAAGAAAGCTTCTTTCTTGTTTTCATCTGTGGATATTCCTTTGTCACTGTAATGTTCATTGCGCTATGAAGTATCTAATTGCAGATTTCCAGAAAACTGTGCTAACAAACAGATCACAGAAGAGAAACGTGTAACTCTGTGAGTTGCATTCACACATGGCAATGCAGTTTCTCAGAAAGCTTCTCTTTAGTTATTATGTGAGGATATTTCCCTTATCACCATGGGCCCCAATAGGCTCCCAAATATCACTTTGCAGATTCCACGAAAAGAGTGTTAGCAAACTGCTTCTTGAGGCAGAGGTTGTAACTCTGTGAGATGAACTCACAGATCAGAAAGAAGTTTCTCAGAAAGCTTCTTTCACGTTTTGAACGGATGAAATTTCCTTTATCAGCGTAGGCCTCAATGTGATCCAAAGAAGCCCTTCTCAGATTCCTCAAAGACAGTGTTAATGGACTGCTCCACGAAACATAAGTGTAACTCTGTGAGATGAATTCACACATCACCAAGAAGTTTCTAAGAAAGCTTCTTTCTTGTTTTCATTCTGTGGATATTCCTTTGTCACTGTAATGTTCATTTGCGCTATGAAGTATCTAATTGCAGATTTCCAGAAAACTGTGCTAACAAACAGATCACAGAAGAGAAACGTGTAACTCTGTGAGTTGCATTCACACATGGCAATGCAGTTTCTCAGAAAGCTTCTCTTTAGTTATTATGTGAGGATATTTCCCTTATCACCATGGGCCCCAATAGGCTCCCAAATATCACTTTGCAGATTCCACGAAAAGAGTGTTAGCAAACTGCTTCTTGAGGCAGAGGTTGTAACTCTGTGAGATGAACTCACAGATCAGAAAGAAGTTTCTCAGAAAGCTTCTTTCACGTTTTGAACGGATGAAATTTCCTTTATCAGCGTAGGCCTCAATGTGATCCAAAGAAGCCCTTCTCAGATTCCTCAAAGACAGTGTTAATGGACTGCTCCACGAAACATAAGTGTAACTCTGTGAGATGAATTCACACATCACCAAGAAGTTTCTAAGAAAGCTTCTTTCTTGTTTTCATCTGTGGATATTTCCTTTGTCACTGTAATGTTCATTGCGCTATGAAGTATCTAATTGCAGATTTCCAGAAAACTGTGCTAACAAACAGATCACAGAAGAGAAACGTGTAACTCTGTGAGTTGCATTCACACATGGCAATGCAGTTTCTCAGAAAGCTTCTCTTTAGTTATTATGTGAGGATATTTCCCTTATCACCATGGGCCCCAATAGGCTCCCAAATATCACTTTGCAGATTCCACGAAAAGAGTGTTAGCAAACTGCTTCTTGAGGCAGAGGTTGTAACTCTGTGAGATGAACTCACAGATCAGAAAGAAGTTTCTCAGAAAGCTTCTTTCACGTTTTGAACGGATGAAATTTCCTTTATCAGCGTAGGCCTCAATGTGATCCAAAGAAGCCCTTCTCAGATTCCTCAAAGACAGTGTTAATGGACTGCTCCACGAAACATAAGTGTAACTCTGTGAGATGAATTCACACATCACCAAGAAGTTTCTAAGAAAGCTTCTTTCTTGTTTTCATCTGTGGATATTCCTTTGTCACTGTAATGTTCATTGCGCTATGAAGTATCTAATTGCAGATTTCCAGAAAACTGTGCTAACAAACAGATCACAGAAGAGAAACGTGTAACTCTGTGAGTTGCATTCACACATGGCAATGCAGTTTCTCAGAAAGCTTCTCTTTAGTTATTATGTGAGGATATTTCCCTTATCACCATGGGCCCCAATAGGCTCCCAAATATCACTTTGCAGATTCCACGAAAAGAGTGTTAGCAAACTGCTTCTTGAGGCAGAGGTTGTAACTCTGTGAGATGAACTCACAGATCAGAAAGAAGTTTCTCAGAAAGCTTCTTTCACGTTTTGAACGGATGAAATTTCCTTTATCAGCGTAGGCCTCAATGTGATCCAAAGAAGCCCTTCTCAGATTCCTCAAAGACAGTGTTAATGGACTGCTCCACGAAACATAAGTGTAACTCTGTGAGATGAATTCACACATCACCAAGAAGTTTCTAAGAAAGCTTCTTTCTTGTTTTCATCTGTGGATATTTCCTTTGTCACTGTAATGTTCATTGCGCTATGAAGTATCTAATTGCAGATTTCCAGAAAACTGTGCTAACAAACAGATCACAGAAGAGAAACGTGTAACTCTGTGAGTTGCATTCACACATGGCAATGCAGTTTCTCAGAAAGCTTCTCTTTAGTTATTATGTGAGGATATTTCCCTTATCACCATGGGCCCCAATAGGCTCCCAAATATCACTTTGCAGATTCCACGAAAAGAGTGTTAGCAAACTGCTTCTTGAGGCAGAGGTTGTAACTCTGTGAGATGAACTCACAGATCAGAAAGAAGTTTCTCAGAAAGCTTCTTTCACGTTTTGAACGGATGAAATTTCCTTTATCAGCGTAGGCCTCAATGTGATCCAAAGAAGCCCTTCTCAGATTCCTCAAAGACAGTGTTAATGGACTGCTCCACGAAACATAAGTGTAACTCTGTGAGATGAATTCACACATCACCAAGAAGTTTCTAAGAAAGCTTCTTTCTTGTTTTCATCTGTGGATATTTCCTTTGTCACTGTAATGTTCATTGCGCTATGAAGTATCTAATTGCAGATTTCCAGAAAACTGTGCTAACAAACAGATCACAGAAGAGAAACGTGTAACTCTGTGAGTTGCATTCACACATGGCAATGCAGTTTCTCAGAAAGCTTCTCTTTAGTTATTATGTGAGGATATTTCCCTTATCACCATGGGCCCCAATAGGCTCCCAAATATCACTTTGCAGATTCCACGAAAAGAGTGTTAGCAAACTGCTTCTTGAGGCAGAGGTTGTAACTCTGTGAGATGAACTCACAGATCAGAAAGAAGTTTCTCAGAAAGCTTCTTTCACGTTTTGAACGGATGAAATTTCCTTTATCAGCGTAGGCCTCAATGTGATCCAAAGAAGCCCTTCTCAGATTCCTCAAAGACAGTGTTAATGGACTGCTCCACGAAACATAAGTGTAACTCTGTGAGATGAATTCACACATCACCAAGAAGTTTCTAAGAAAGCTTCTTTCTTGTTTTCTTCTGTGGATATTCCTTTGTCACTGTAATGTTCTTTGCGCTATGAAGTATCTAATTGCAGATTTCCAGAAAACTGTGCTAACAAACAGATCACAGAAGAGAAACGTGTAACTCTGTGAGTTGCATTCACACATGGCAATGCAGTTTCTCAGAAAGCTTCTCTTTAGTTATTATGTGAGGATATTTCCCTTATCACCATGGGCCCCAATAGGCTCCCAAATATCACTTTGCAGATTCCACGAAAAGAGTGTTAGCAAACTGCTTCTTGAGGCAGAGGTTGTAACTCTGTGAGATGAACTCACAGATCAGAAAGAAGTTTCTCAGAAAGCTTCTTTCACGTTTTGAACGGATGAAATTTCCTTTATCAGCGTAGGCCTCAATGTGATCCAAAGAAGCCCTTCTCAGATTCCTCAAAGACAGTGTTAATGGACTGCTCCACGAAACATAAGTGTAACTCTGTGAGATGAATTCACACATCACCAAGAAGTTTCTAAGAAAGCTTCTTTCTTGTTTTCATCTGTGGATATTTCCTTTGTCACTGTAATGTTCATTGCGCTATGAAGTATCTAATTGCAGATTTCCAGAAAACTGTGCTAACAAACAGATCACAGAAGAGAAACGTGTAACTCTGTGAGTTGCATTCACACATGGCAATGCAGTTTCTCAGAAAGCTTCTCTTTAGTTATTATGTGAGGATATTTCCCTTATCACCATGGGCCCCAATAGGCTCCCAAATATCACTTTGCAGATTCCACGAAAAGAGTGTTAGCAAACTGCTTCTTGAGGCAGAGGTTGTAACTCTGTGAGATGAACTCACAGATCAGAAAGAAGTTTCTCAGAAAGCTTCTTTCACGTTTTGAACGGATGAAATTTCCTTTATCAGCGTAGGCCTCAATGTGATCCAAAGAAGCCCTTCTCAGATTCCTCAAAGACAGTGTTAATGGACTGCTCCACGAAACATAAGTGTAACTCTGTGAGATGAATTCACACATCACCAAGAAGTTTCTAAGAAAGCTTCTTTCTTGTTTTCATCTGTGGATATTTCCTTTGTCACTGTAATGTTCATTGCGCTATGAAGTATCTAATTGCAGATTTCCAGAAAACTGTGCTAACAAACAGATCACAGAAGAGAAACGTGTAACTCTGTGAGTTGCATTCACACATGGCAATGCAGTTTCTCAGAAAGCTTCTCTTTAGTTATTATGTGAGGATATTTCCCTTATCACCATGGGCCCCAATAGGCTCCCAAATATCACTTTGCAGATTCCACGAAAAGAGTGTTAGCAAACTGCTTCTTGAGGCAGAGGTTGTAACTCTGTGAGATGAACTCACAGATCAGAAAGAAGTTTCTCAGAAAGCTTCTTTCACGTTTTGAACGGATGAAATTTCCTTTATCAGCGTAGGCCTCAATGTGATCCAAAGAAGCCCTTCTCAGATTCCTCAAAGACAGTGTTAATGGACTGCTCCACGAAACATAAGTGTAACTCTGTGAGATGAATTCACACATCACCAAGAAGTTTCTAAGAAAGCTTCTTTCTTGTTTTCTTCTGTGGATATTCCTTTGTCACTGTAATGTTCTTTGCGCTATGAAGTATCTAATTGCAGATTTCCAGAAAACTGTGCTAACAAACAGATCACAGAAGAGAAACGTGTAACTCTGTGAGTTGCATTCACACATGGCAATGCAGTTTCTCAGAAAGCTTCTCTTTAGTTATTATGTGAGGATATTTCCCTTATCACCATGGGCCCCAATAGGCTCCCAAATATCACTTTGCAGATTCCACGAAAAGAGTGTTAGCAAACTGCTTCTTGAGGCAGAGGTTGTAACTCTGTGAGATGAACTCACAGATCAGAAAGAAGTTTCTCAGAAAGCTTCTTTCACGTTTTGAACGGATGAAATTTCCTTTATCAGCGTAGGCCTCAATGTGATCCAAAGAAGCCCTTCTCAGATTCCTCAAAGACAGTGTTAATGGACTGCTCCACGAAACATAAGTGTAACTCTGTGAGATGAATTCACACATCACCAAGAAGTTTCTAAGAAAGCTTCTTTCTTGTTTTCATCTGTGGATATTTCCTTTGTCACTGTAATGTTCATTGCGCTATGAAGTATCTAATTGCAGATTTCCAGAAAACTGTGCTAACAAACAGATCACAGAAGAGAAACGTGTAACTCTGTGAGTTGCATTCACACATGGCAATGCAGTTTCTCAGAAAGCTTCTCTTTAGTTATTATGTGAGGATATTTCCCTTATCACCATGGGCCCCAATAGGCTCCCAAATATCACTTTGCAGATTCCACGAAAAGAGTGTTAGCAAACTGCTTCTTGAGGCAGAGGTTGTAACTCTGTGAGATGAACTCACAGATCAGAAAGAAGTTTCTCAGAAAGCTTCTTTCACGTTTTGAACGGATGAAATTTCCTTTATCAGCGTAGGCCTCAATGTGATCCAAAGAAGCCCTTCTCAGATTCCTCAAAGACAGTGTTAATGGACTGCTCCACGAAACATAAGTGTAACTCTGTGAGATGAATTCACACATCACCAAGAAGTTCTAAGAAAGCTTCTTTCTTGTTTTCTTCTGTGGATATTCCTTTGTCACTGTAATGTTCTTTGCGCTATGAAGTATCTAATTGCAGATTTCCAGAAAACTGTGCTAACAAACAGATCACAGAAGAGAAACGTGTAACTCTGTGAGTTGCATTCACACATGGCAATGCAGTTTCTCAGAAAGCTTCTCTTTAGTTATTATGTGAGGATATTTCCCTTATCACCATGGGCCCCAATAGGCTCCCAAATATCACTTTGCAGATTCCACGAAAAGAGTGTTAGCAAACTGCTTCTTGAGGCAGAGGTTGTAACTCTGTGAGATGAACTCACAGATCAGAAAGAAGTTTCTCAGAAAGCTTCTTTCTCATTTTTATTGGAAGATGTTTCCATTGGCCCCATTGTTTTCAAAGGGATCGGGAATATCTGTTCTCAGATTCCACACAAATAGGGCTAGGCCACGGCCCCACGAAATACAGCTGCAACTTAGTGAGTTGAATTCACACATCACAAAGCGGTTTCTCAGAAAGCTTCTTCTTTAGTAAGACGAGGTTATTTGTGGTCTTGGAGCGCCACCGTGTGTCCTATTGCAGATACTGCGAAAATTCTGCTAGGAAGTTTCTCAGTGGAAACAATGATGGACATCTGTGGGTGAATTCACCCACAACAAAGAAGTTTTTGAGAAGGCTTCTCTGCAGGTTTCTCTGAGGATAGTTCCTTATTCAGCATGCGATTTAATGATATCCAAGACATCACATCTGAGATTCCTCAAAATGAGTGCTAGGAAACTCCTCCGAGAAAGGGTGATAGAACACTGTGAAATGAATTCACATATCACAAAGCAGTTTCTCAGAAAGCTTGGTTCCGCTTTCTCTTGAAGGATATTTCCTTTCTCCTTCTATTCTTCAAGCTATCTGAAATATCACTTCTCGGAATCCACGGAAACAGTCCTAAAACGGCTCCAAAAAACACTGGCGTAACACTGTGAGTTGCATTCACACATGGCAATGCAGTTTCTCAGAAAGCTTCTCTTTAGTTATTATGTGAGGATATTTCCTTATCACCATGGGCCCCAATAGGCTCCCAAATATCACTTTGCAGATTCCACGAAAAGAGGGTTAGCAAACTGCTTCTTGAGGCAGAGGTTGTAACTCTGTGAGATGAACTCACAGATCAGAAAGAAGTTTCTCAGAAAGCTTCTTTCACGTTTTGAACGGATGAAATTTCCTTTATCAGCGTAGGCCTCAATGTGATCCAAAGAAGCCCTTCTCAGATTCCTCAAAGACAGTGTTAATGGACTGCTCCACGAAACATAAGTGTAACTCTGTGAGATGAATTCACACATCACCAAGAAGTTTCTAAGAAAGCTTCTTTCTTGTTTTCATCTGTGGATATTTCCTTTGTCACTGTAATGTTCATTGCGCTATGAAGTATCTAATTGCAGATTTCCAGAAAACTGTGCTAACAAACAGATCACAGAAGAGAAACGTGTAACTCTGTGAGTTGCATTCACACATGGCAATGCAGTTTCTCAGAAAGCTTCTCTTTAGTTATTATGTGAGGATATTTCCCTTATCACCATGGGCCCCAATAGGCTCCCAAATATCACTTTGCAGATTCCACGAAAAGAGTGTTAGCAAACTGCTTCTTGAGGCAGAGGTTGTAACTCTGTGAGATGAACTCACAGATCAGAAAGAAGTTTCTCAGAAAGCTTCTTTCACGTTTTGAACGGATGAAATTTCCTTTATCAGCGTAGGCCTCAATGTGATCCAAAGAAGCCCTTCTCAGATTCCTCAAAGACAGTGTTAATGGACTGCTCCACGAAACATAAGTGTAACTCTGTGAGATGAATTCACACATCACCAAGAAGTTCCTAAGAAAGCTTCTTTCTTGTTTTCATCTGTGGATATTTCCTTTGTCACTGTAATGTTCATTGCGCTATGAAGTATCTAATTGCAGATTTCCAGAAAACTGTGCTAACAAACAGATCACAGAAGAGAAACGTGTAACTCTGTGAGTTGCATTCACACATGGCAATGCAGTTTCTCAGAAAGCTTCTCTTTAGTTATTATGTGAGGATATTTCCCTTATCACCATGGGCCCCAATAGGCTCCCAAATATCACTTTGCAGATTCCACGAAAAGAGTGTTAGCAAACTGCTTCTTGAGGCAGAGGTTGTAACTCTGTGAGATGAACTCACAGATCAGAAAGAAGTTTCTCAGAAAGCTTCTTTCTCATTTTTATTGGAAGATGTTTCCATTGGCCCCATTGTTTTCAAAGGGATCGGGAATATCTGTTCTCAGATTCCACACAAATAGGGCTAGGCCACGGCCCCACGAAATACAGCTGCAACTTAGTGAGTTGAATTCACACATCACAAAGCGGTTTCTCAGAAAGCTTCTTCTTTAGTAAGACGAGGTTATTTGTGGTCTTGGAGCGCCACCGTGTGTCCTATTGCAGATACTGCGAAAATTCTGCTAGGAAGTTTCTCAGTGGAAACAATGATGGACATCTGTGGGGTGAATTCACCCACAACAAAGAAGTTTTTGAGAAGGCTTCTCTGCAGGTTTCTCTGAGGATAGTTCCTTATTCAGCATGCGATTCAATGATATCCAAGACATCACATCTGAGATTCCTCAAAATGAGTGCTAGGAAACTCCTCCGAGAAAGGGTGATAGAACACTGTGAAATGAATTCACATATCACAAAGCAGTTTCTCAGAAAGCTTGGTTCCGCTTTCTCTTGAAGGATATTTCCTTTCTCCTTCTATTCTTCAAAGCTATCTGAAATATCACTTCTCGGAATCCACGGAAACAGTCCTAAGAAACGGCTCCAAAAAACACTGGCGTAACACTGTGAGTTGCATTCACACATGGCAATGCAGTTTCTCAGAAAGCTTCTCTTTAGTTATTATGTGAGGATATTTCCTTTATCACCATGGGCCCCAATAGGCTCCCAAATATCACTTTGCAGATTCCACGAAAAGAGTGTTAGCAAACTGCTTCTTGAGGCAGAGGTTGTAACTCTGTGAGATGAACTCACAGATCAGAAAGAAGTTTCTCAGAAAGCTTCTTTCACGTTTTGAACGGATGAAATTTCCTTTATCAGGGTTGGCCTCAATGTGATCCAAAGAAGCCCTTCTCAGATTCCTCAAAGACAGTGTTAATGGACTGCTCCACGAAACATAAGTGTAACTCTGTGAGATGAATTCACACATCACCAAGAAGTTTCTAAGAAAGCTTCTTTCTTGTTTTCTTCTGTGGATATTCCTTTGTCACTGTAATGTTCTTTGCGCTATGAAGTATCTAATTGCAGATTTCCAGAAAACTGTGCTAACAAACAGATCACAGAAGAGAAACGTGTAACTCTGTGAGTTGCATTCACACATGGCAATGCAGTTTCTCAGAAAGCTTCTCTTTAGTTATTATGTGAGGATATTTCCCTTATCACCATGGGCCCCAATAGGCTCCCAAATATCACTTTGCAGATTCCACGAAAAGAGTGTTAGCAAACTGCTTCTTGAGGCAGAGGTTGTAACTCTGTGAGATGAACTCACAGATCAGAAAGAAGTTTCTCAGAAAGCTTCTTTCACGTTTTGAACGGATGAAATTTCCTTTATCAGCGTAGGCCTCAATGTGATCCAAAGAAGCCCTTCTCAGATTCCTCAAAGACAGTGTTAATGGACTGCTCCACGAAACATAAGTGTAACTCTGTGAGATGAATTCACACATCACCAAGAAGTTTCTAAGAAAGCTTCTTTCTTGTTTTCATCTGTGGATATTTCCTTTGTCACTGTAATGTTCATTGCGCTATGAAGTATCTAATTGCAGATTTCCAGAAAACTGTGCTAACAAACAGATCACAGAAGAGAAACGTGTAACTCTGTGAGTTGCATTCACACATGGCAATGCAGTTTCTCAGAAAGCTTCTCTTTAGTTATTATGTGAGGATATTTCCCTTATCACCATGGGCCCCAATAGGCTCCCAAATATCACTTTGCAGATTCCACGAAAAGAGTGTTAGCAAACTGCTTCTTGAGGCAGAGGTTGTAACTCTGTGAGATGAACTCACAGATCAGAAAGAAGTTTCTCAGAAAGCTTCTTTCACGTTTTGAACGGATGAAATTTCCTTTATCAGGTTAGGCCTCAATGTGATCCAAAGAAGCCCTTCTCAGATTCCTCAAAGACAGTGTTAATGGACTGCTCCACGAAACATAAGTGTAACTCTGTGAGATGAATTCACACATCACCAAGAAGTTTCTAAGAAAGCTTCTTTCTTGTTTTCATCTGTGGATATTTCCTTTGTCACTGTAATGTTCATTGCGCTATGAAGTATCTAATTGCAGATTTCCAGAAAACTGTGCTAACAAACAGATCACAGAAGAGAAACGTGTAACTCTGTGAGTTGCATTCACACATGGCAATGCAGTTTCTCAGAAAGCTTCTCTTTAGTTATTATGTGAGGATATTTCCCTTATCACCATGGGCCCCAATAGGCTCCCAAATATCACTTTGCAGATTCCACGAAAAGAGTGTTAGCAAACTGCTTCTTGAGGCAGAGGTTGTAACTCTGTGAGATGAACTCACAGATCAGAAAGAAGTTTCTCAGAAAGCTTCTTTCACGTTTTGAACGGATGAAATTTCCTTTATCAGCGTAGGTCTCAATGTGATCCAAAGAAGCCCTTCTCAGATTCCTCAAAGACAGTGTTAATGGACTGCTCCACGAAACATAAGTGTAACTCTGTGAGATGAATTCACACATCACCAAGAAGTTCCTAAGAAAGCTTCTTTCTTGTTTTCTTCTGTGGATATTCCTTTGTCACTGTAATGTTCTTTGCGCTATGAAGTATCTAATTGCAGATTTCCAGAAAACTGTGCTAACAAACAGATCACAGAAGAGAAACGTGTAACTCTGTGAGTTGCATTCACACATGGCAATGCAGTTTCTCAGAAAGCTTCTCTTTAGTTATTATGTGAGGATATTTCCCTTATCACCATGGGCCCCAATAGGCTCCCAAATATCACTTTGCAGATTCCACGAAAAGAGTGTTAGCAAACTGCTTCTTGAGGCAGAGGTTGTAACTCTGTGAGATGAACTCACAGATCAGAAAGAAGTTTCTCAGAAAGCTTCTTTCTCATTTTTATTGGAAGATGTTTCCATTGGCCCCATTGTTTTCAAAGGGATCGGGAATATCTGTTCTCAGATTCCACACAAATAGGGCTAGGCCACGGCCCCACGAAATACAGCTGCAACTTAGTGAGTTGAATTCACACATCACAAAGCGGTTTCTCAGAAAGCTTCTTCTTTAGTAAGACGAGGTTATTTGTGGTCTTGGAGCGCCACCGTGTGTCCTATTGCAGATACTGCGAAAATTCTGCTAGGAAGTTTCTCAGTGGAAACAATGATGGACATCTGTGGGGTGAATTCACCCACAACAAAGAAGTTTTTGAGAAGGCTTCTCTGCAGGTTTCTCTGAGGATAGTTCCTTATTCAGCATGCGATTCAATGATATCCAAGACATCACATCTGAGATTCCTCAAAATGAGTGCTAGGAAACTCCTCCGAGAAAGGGTGATAGAACACTGTGAAATGAATTCACATATCACAAAGCAGTTTCTCAGAAAGCTTGGTTCCGCTTTCTCTTGAAGGATATTTCCTTTCTCCTTCTATTCTTCAAAGCTATCTGAAATATCACTTCTCGGAATCCACGGAAACAGTCCTAAGAAACGGCTCCAAAAAACACTGGCGTAACACTGTGAGTTGCATTCACACATGGCAATGCAGTTTCTCAGAAAGCTTCTCTTTAGTTATTATGTGAGGATATTTCCTTTATCACCATGGGCCCCAATAGGCTCCCAAATATCACTTTGCAGATTCCACGAAAAGAGTGTTAGCAAACTGCTTCTTGAGGCAGAGGTTGTAACTCTGTGAGATGAACTCACAGATCAGAAAGAAGTTTCTCAGAAAGCTTCTTTCACGTTTTGAACGGATGAAATTTCCTTTATCAGGGTTGGCCTCAATGTGATCCAAAGAAGCCCTTCTCAGATTCCTCAAAGACAGTGTTAATGGACTGCTCCACGAAACATAAGTGTAACTCTGTGAGATGAATTCACACATCACCAAGAAGTTTCTAAGAAAGCTTCTTTCTTGTTTTCATCTGTGGATATTCCTTTGTCACTGTAATGTTCTTGCGCTATGAAGTATCTAATTGCAGATTTCCAGAAAACTGTGCTAACAAACAGATCACAGAAGAGAAACGTGTAACTCTGTGAGTTGCATTCACACATGGCAATGCAGTTTCTCAGAAAGCTTCTCTTTAGTTATTATGTGAGGATATTTCCCTTATCACCATGGGCCCCAATAGGCTCCCAAATATCACTTTGCAGATTCCACGAAAAGAGTGTTAGCAAACTGCTTCTTGAGGCAGAGGTTGTAACTCTGTGAGATGAACTCACAGATCAGAAAGAAGTTTCTCAGAAAGCTTCTTTCACGTTTTGAACGGATGAAATTTCCTTTATCAGCGTAGGCCTCAATGTGATCCAAAGAAGCCCTTCTCAGATTCCTCAAAGACAGTGTTAATGGACTGCTCCACGAAACATAAGTGTAACTCTGTGAGATGAATTCACACATCACCAAGAAGTTTCTAAGAAAGCTTCTTTCTTGTTTTCATCTGTGGATATTCCTTTGTCACTGTAATGTTCATTGCGCTATGAAGTATCTAATTGCAGATTTCCAGAAAACTGTGCTAACAAACAGATCACAGAAGAGAAACGTGTAACTCTGTGAGTTGCATTCACACATGGCAATGCAGTTTCTCAGAAAGCTTCTCTTTAGTTATTATGTGAGGATATTTCCCTTATCACCATGGGCCCCAATAGGCTCCCAAATATCACTTTGCAGATTCCACGAAAAGAGTGTTAGCAAACTGCTTCTTGAGGCAGAGGTTGTAACTCTGTGAGATGAACTCACAGATCAGAAAGAAGTTTCTCAGAAAGCTTCTTTCACGTTTTGAACGGATGAAATTTCCTTTATCAGCGTAGGCCTCAATGTGATCCAAAGAAGCCCTTCTCAGATTCCTCAAAGACAGTGTTAATGGACTGCTCCACGAAACATAAGTGTAACTCTGTGAGATGAATTCACACATCACCAAGAAGTTCCTAAGAAAGCTTCTTTCTTGTTTTCTTCTGTGGATATTCCTTTGTCACTGTAATGTTCATTGCGCTATGAAGTATCTAATTGCAGATTTCCAGAAAACTGTGCTAACAAACAGATCACAGAAGAGAAACGTGTAACTCTGTGAGTTGCATTCACACATGGCAATGCAGTTTCTCAGAAAGCTTCTCTTTAGTTATTATGTGAGGATATTTCCCTTATCACCATGGGCCCCAATAGGCTCCCAAATATCACTTTGCAGATTCCACGAAAAGAGTGTTAGCAAACTGCTTCTTGAGGCAGAGGTTGTGTAACTCTGTGAGATGAACTCACAGATCAGAAAGAAGTTTCTCAGAAAGCTTCTTTCTCATTTTTATTGGAAGATGTTTCCATTGGCCCCATTGTTTTCAAAGGGATCGGGAATATCTGTTCTCAGATTCCACACAAATAGGGCTAGGCCACGGCCCCACGAAATACAGCTGCAACTTAGTGAGTTGAATTCACACATCACAAGCGGTTTCTCAGAAAGCTTCTTCTTCTTTAGTAAGACGAGGTTATTTGTGGTCTTGGAGCGCCACCGTGTGTCCTATTGCAGATACTGCGAAAATTCTGCTAGGAAGTTTCTCAGTGGAAACAATGATGGACATCTGTGGGGTGAATTCACCCACAACAAAGAAGTTTTTGAGAAGGCTTCTCTGCAGGTTTCTCTGAGGATAGTTCCTTATTCAGCATGCGATTCAATGATATCCAAGACATCACATCTGAGATTCCTCAAAATGAGTGCTAGGAAACTCCTCCGAGAAAGGGTGATAGAACACTGTGAAATGAATTCACATATCACAAAGCAGTTTCTCAGAAAGCTTTGGTTCGCTTTCTCTTGAAGGATATTTCCTTTCTCCTTCTATTCTTCAAAGCTATCTGAATATCACTTCTCGGAATCCACGGAAACAGTCCTAAGAAACGGCTCCAAAAAACACTGGCGTAACACTGT